>NC_069505.1:161775603-162045603 GCF_027579735.1 Bombina bombina | reverse complement strand
AAGTCAGTAGTTAAGAGCTTTCTGGGCTAACGCCGGTTCATAAAGCTCTTAACTACTGTGCCCTAAAGTACACTAACACCCATAAACTACCTATGTACCCCTAAACCGAGGCCCCCCCACATCGCCGACACTCGATTAAATTTTTTAACCCCTAATCTGCCGACCGCCACCTACGTTATCCTTATGTACCCCTAATCTGCTGCCCCTAACAACGCCGACCCCTATATTATATTTATTAACCCCTAATCTGCCCCCCACAACGTCGCTGCCAGCTACCTACACTTATTAACCCCTAATCTGCCGTCCGCACGCCGCCGCCAGCTACATTATAGCTATGTACCCCTAATCTGCTGCCCCTAACACCGCCGACCACTATATTATATTTATTAACCCCTAATCTGCCCCCCACAACGTCGCCTCCACCTGCCTAAACTTATTAACCCCTAATCTGCCGACCGGACCGCACCGCTATTATAATAAAGTTATTAACCTCTAATCCGCCTCACTAACCCTATAATAAATAGTATTAACCCCTAATCTGCCCTCCCTAACATCGCCGACACCTAACTTCAAACATTAACCCCTAATCTGCTGACCGGAGCTCACCGCTATTCTAATAAATTTATTAACCCCTAAAGCTAAGTCTAACCCTAACACTAACACCCCCCTAAGTTAAATATAATTTAAATCTAACAAAATAAATTAACTATTATTAAATAAATTATTCCTATTTAAAGCTAAATACTTACCTGTAAAATAAATCCCATAGCTACAATATAAATTATAATTATATTATAGCTATTTTAGGATTTATATTTATTTTACAGGCAACTTTGTATTTATTTTAACCAGGTACAATAGCTAAAATAGTTAAAATAATTACAAAATTACCTGTAAAATAAATCCTAACCTAAGTTACAATTAAACCTAACACTACACTATCAATAAATTAATTAAATAAAATACCTATAATTACCTACAATTAAACCTAACACTACACTATCAATACATTAATTAAATACAATATCTACAAATAAATACAATGAAATAAACTAACTAAAGTACAAAAAATAAAAAAGAACTAAGTTACAAAAAATAAAAAATATTTACAAACATTAGAAAAATATTACAACAATTTTAAACTAATTACACCTACTCTAAGCCCCGTAATAAAATAACAAAGACCCCCAAAATAAAAAAATGCCCTACCCTATTCTAAATTACTAAAGTTCAAAGCTCTTTTACCTTACCAGCCCTGAACAGGGCCCTTTGCGGGGCATGCCCCAAAGAATTCAGCTCTTTTGCCTGTAAAAAAAAACATATACTACCCCCCCCCAACATTACAACCCACCACCCACATACCCCTAATCTAACCCAAACACCCCTTAAATAAACCTAACACTAAGCCCCTGAAGATCTTCCTACCTTATCTTCACCTCACCGGGTATAACCGATCGGTCCTGACTCCAAAATCTTCATCTAAGCCCAAGCGGGGGCTAGACATCCATCATCCGACGGCTGAAGAAGTCCAGAAGAGGCTCCAAAGTCTTCATCCTATCCGGGAAGAAGAGTAGATCCGGACCGGCAACCATCATCTTCCAAGCGGCATCTTCTATCTTCATCCGATGAGGACCGGCTCCATCTTGAAGACCTCCACCGCGGACCCATCTTCTTCCGACGACGACTTCCCGACGAATGACGGTTCCTTTAAGGGACGTCATCCAAGATGGTGTCCCTCGAATTCTGATTGGCTGATAGGATTCTATCAGCCAATCGGAATTAAGGTAGGAATATTCTGATTGGCTGATGGAATCAGCCAGCCAGAATCAAGTTCAATCCGATTGGCTGATTCAATCAGCCAATCAGATTGAGCTCGCATTCTATTGGCTGATCGGAACAGCCAATAGAATGCGAGCTCAATCTGAATGGCTGATTGAATCAGCCAATCGGATTGAACTTGATTCTGATTGGCTGATTCCATCAGCCAATCAAAATATTCCTACCTTAATTCCGATTGGCTGATAGAATCCTATCAGCCAATCGGAATTCGAGGGACGCCATCTTGGATGACGTCATTTAAAGGAACCGTCATTCGTCGTCTAGTCGTCGGTTGAAGAGGATGTTCCGCGTCGGCTTAGAAGAAGATGGTTCCGCTCCGCTCCAGAAGAAAGAAGATTGAAGATGCGGCTTGATAGAAGACTTCATCCAGATGATGGACTTCCGACTTCAGCCCGAGGATGGATTTCTTCAGTCGCCGCTTGGATCCAGACTTCAGCCCGAGGATGGACGTCACTCTTCAGCCCCCCGCTTGGGCTTGGATCAACACTTCCGAGGCTTGGATCAAGACTTCCGAGGACGGATCGGTGAACCTGGTATGGTGAAGATAAGGTAGGAAGATCTTCAGGGGCTTAGTGTTAGGTTTATTTAAGGGGGGTTTGGGTTAGATTAGGGGTATGTGGGTGGTGGGTTGTAATGTTGGGGGGGGTATTGTATGTGTTTTTTTACAGGCAAAAGAGCTGAATTTCTTGGGGCATGCCCCACAAAGGGCCCTGTTCAGGGCTGGTAAGGTAAAAGAGCTTTGAACTTTTGTAATTTAGAATAGGTTAGGGCATTTTTTTATTTTGGGGGGCTTTGTTATTTTATTAGGGGGCTTAGAGTAGGTGTAATTAGTTTAAAATTGTTGTAATATTTTTCTAATGTTTGTAAATATTTTTTTATTTTTTGTTACTTAGTTCTTTTTTATTTTTTTGTACTTTAGTTAGTTTATTTAATTGTATTTATTTGTAGATATTGTATTTAATTAATTTATTGATAGTGTAGTGTTAGGTTTAATTGTAGGTAATTGTAGGTATTTTATTTAATTATTTATTGATAGTGTAGTGTTAGGTTTAATTGTAGGTAATTGTAGGTATTTTATTTAATTATTTGTTGATAGTGTAGTGCTAGGTTTAATTGTAACTTAGGTTAGGATTTATTTTACAGGTAAATTTGTAATTATTTTAAATATTTTAGCTATTAAATAGTTCTTAACTATTTAATAGCTATTGTACCTGGTTAAAATAAATACAAAGTTACCTGTAAAATAAATATTAATCCTAAAATAGCTATAATATCATTATAATTTATATTGTAGCTATATTAGGATTTTTTTTACAGGTGAGTATTTAGCTTTAAATAGGAATAATTTATTTAAGAAGAGTTAATTAATTTTGTTAGATTAAAATTATATTTAATTTAGGGGGGTGTTAGTGTTAGGGTTAGACTTAGCTTTAGGGGTTAATACATTTATTAGAATAGCGGTGAGCTGCAGTCGGCAGATTAGGGGTTAATGCTTGAAGTTAGGTGTCGGCGATGTTAGGGAGGGCAGATTAGGGGTTAATACTATTTATTATAGGGTTAGTGAGGCGGATTAGGGGTTAATAACTTTATAATAATAGCGGTGCGGTCCGCTCGGCAGATTAGGGGTTAATAAGTGTAGGCAGGTGGAGGCGACGTTGTGGGGGGCAGATTAGGGGTTAATAAATATAATATAGGGGTCGGCGGTGTTAGGGGCAGCAGATTAGGGGTACATAGGGATAATGTAAGTAGCAGCGGTTTACGGAGCGGCAGATTAGGGGTTAAAAATAATATACAGGGGTCAGCGATAGCGGGGGCGGCAGAATAGGGGTTAATAAGTGTAAGGTTAGGGGTGTTTAGACTCGGGGTACATGTTAGAGTGTTAGGTTCAGACGTAGGAAGTGTTTCCCCATAGGAAACAATGGGGCTGCGTTAGGAGCTGAACGCGGCTTTTTTGCAGGTGTTAGGTTTTTTTTAAGCTCAAACAGCCCCATTGTTTCCTATGGGGGAATCGTGCACGAGCACGTTTTTGAGGCTGGCCGCGTCCGTAAGCAACTCTGGTATCGAGAGTTGAAGTTGCGTTAAATATGCTGTACGCTCCTTTTTTGGAGCCTAACGCAGCCATTCTGTGGACTCTCAATACCAGAGTTATTTTAAAGGTGCGGCCAGAAAAAAGCCAGCGTTAGATACGCGGGTCGTTACCGACAAAACTCTAAATCTAGCCGTAAGTAAGTTAGTCTTAAATAGGTATTATTTAGGTAATGATAGTAATTTTTATTTAGATTTATTTTAATTATATTAAAGTTAGGGGTGTTAGGGTTAGGGTTAGGTTTAGGGTTTAATATATTTTTTTAGTGTTAGTGATGTGGGAGGCCAGAGGTTTAGGGGTTAATAACTTTAGTATAGTGGCGGCAGTGATGTTGGGGGCGGCAGATTAGGGGTTAATAAATGTATGTAGGTGGCGGCGACATTGGGGACGGCAGAATAGGGGTTAATAAGTGTAGGTAGGTGTTGGCGATGTTGGGGGACGGCAGATTAGGGGTGTTTAGACTCAGGGTTTATGTTAGGGTGTTAGGTGAAAACATAACTTTTGTTTCCCCATAGACATCAATGGGGCTGCGTTACGGAGCTTCACACTCCGTTATTGCAGGTGAAAAATACACATATAGTTAGTACTAACTTCAGATGTTACAATAAAAATTGCAAAAGAATCAAATAAGGTTAAAAATAAAAATTTATTTTATACAAGTTGCGGTTTATACCTATATATTATTAAAATAAATGACACCAGTGTCAGACTCACTAATATTCTATAAAAACATTACCTAAAAAGATAGTAATAATGATCATTCTTTAATCAGATTGACCTAATCAAGTCTGAGGTATGGTCTAAATTATAGTGTTTTATAATAGGATGCCTTAGTTGATGCTACTAAAGTTCATTTCCCTATATAGTAGCTAAGCGTAACTCTAAATTCTATTGTATCAATAGGCGTCTTTAAGGTAGTCCTCAAAGATGAAACAATGTTGATTATAAAGATATAACCCAATAATAATCACATATTGTAACTTGGTATTGGTGCTTAGTTATTTTTGCTCTGAAGTTCAAATGAGCTAGGTGTCAGCATGAAGTCAAAGATAATGAGCATACATTCTAGTGGTAAAACATCCGTGAGAAAGTGCAATTATATTGTGCTATGTACATGAAATCTTCAGCAAAATATGCCCAGTGGTACCTGTATTTTTAAGTTGTAGAATGTTCTGTATCCTGAGAATACTCACAGTGCACTGTGGTGTCCTGGAACTATCTTCAGTATTCAATACAATTTGCCTATACTGGCCTCATGTAAGCTGATGTCCGTTCCTCCTTTGTTGAATGCACCCTGGAATGGCAGTCTTTATGTCTCCGGGTGGAGTGCTCGCTTGTCAGCCTCCAGTCCCTCCCCTGAGTGCTCTTAATTTCAGCCTAGGGTATTTCGATAAAGTGAGTTTGTTTGCTCTCCAGTTCCACAGAGTAAGGATAATCTCCGCTGTCCTTATGATCCAGTGATCAGGTTATCAGGTTCTACGCGTTTCGGCTGGAAGCCTTTTTCAAGATACCTGACAGACTTATTTCTTTGCTTTATATAGCCATATGGTGTACGCCCATCAATCTTTGACCATATTGGTATTTCATTTGACTTTCCTCTTAGTTTAATTGTGATTATAGCCATATGTAGTATTATCTACAATGCTTTTCCTCTTAGTTTTTCATGTGAATCCAACTTATAGGACTTAATTCTAAAATTAATGCTTTAAAACCTATAAAAGCTGTTTTAAAATTATATTATTTTAAAATTATATAAGAATTATTTGAAAATAGGAATAATTAGAAAAAACATAATTTATGCTTACCTGATACATTTATTTCTCTTGTAGTTTATCCAGTCCACGGATCATCCATTACTTGTGGGATATATTCCCTTCCCAACAGGAAGTTGCAAGAGGATCACCCACAGCAGAGCTGCTATATAGCTCCTCCCCTCACATGTCATATCCAGTCATTCGACCGAAACAAGACAAGAAAGGAGAAACCATAGGGTGCAGTGGTGACTGTAGCTTAATTAAAAATTTAGATCTGCCTTAAAAAGACAGGGCGGGCCGTGGACTGGATACACTACAAGAGAAATAAATTTATCAGGTAAGCATAAATTATGTTTTCTGTTGTTAAGTGTATCCAGTCCACAGATCATCCATTACTTGTGGGATACCAATACCAAAGCTTAAGTACACGGATGATGGGAGGGACAAGGCAGGAACTTAAACGGAAGGAACCACTGCCTGTAGAACCTTTCTCCCAAAAACAGCCTCCGAAGAAGCAAAAGTGTCAAATTTGTAAAATTTTGAAAAAGTGTGAAGAGAAGACCAAGTCGCAGCCTTGCAAATCTGTTCAACAGAGGCCTCATTTTTAAAGGCCCAGGTGGAAGCCACAGCTCTAGTAGAATGAGCTGTAATCCTTTCAGGGGGCTGCTGTCCAGCAGTCTCATAGGCTAAGCGTATTATGCTTCGAAGCCAAAAGGAGAGAGAGGTTGCCGAAGCTTTTTGACCTCTCCTCTATCCAGAATAAACGACAAACAGGGCAGATGTTTGATGAAAATCTTTAGTTGCCTGTAAGTAGAACTTCAAGGCACGGACTACGTCCAGATTATGCAAAAGACGTTCCTTCTTTGAAGAAGGATTAGGGCACAATGATGGGACAACAATCTCTTGATTGATATTCCTGTTAGAAACCACCTTAGGTAAAAACCCAGGTTTAGTACGCAGAACTACCTTGTCTGAATGGAAAATCAGATAAGGAGAATCACAATGTAAGGCAGATAACTCAGAGACTCTTCGAGCTGAGGAAATAGCCATCAAAAACAGAACTTTCCAAGATAAAAGTTTAATATCAATGGAATGAAGGGGTTCAAACGGAACTCCTTGAAGAACTTTAAGAACCAAGTTTAAGCTCCACGGAGGAGCAACAGTTTTAAACACAGGCTTAATCCTAGCCAAAGCCTGACAAAAAGCCTGGACGTCTGGAACTTCTGCCAGACGCTTGTGCAAAAGAATAGACAGAGCAGAAATCTGTCCCTTTAACGAATTAGCAGATAAGCCTTTTTCCAAACCCTCTTGGAGAAAAGTCAATATCCTAGGAATCCTAACCTTACTCCATGAGTAACTCTTGGATTCGCACCAATACAAGTATTTATGCCATATCTTATGGTAGATTTTCCTGGTAACAGGCTTTCATGCCTGTATTAACGTATCAATAACTGACTCGGAGAAGCCACACTTTGATAGGATCAAGCGTTCAATCTCCATGCAGTCAGTCTCAGAGAAATTAGATTTGGATGATTGAAAGGACCTTGTATTAGAAGGTCTTGCCTCAGAGGCAGAGTCCATGGTGGACAGGACGACATGTCCACTAGGTCTGCATATCAGGTCCTGCGTGGCCACGCAGGCGCTATCAGAATCACTGATGCTCTCTCCTGTTTGATCTTGGCAATCAGTCGAGGCAGCAGAGGAAACGGTGGAAACACATAAGCCATGTTGAAGAACCAAGGAGCTGCTAGAGCATCTATCAGCGTCACTACCGGGTCCCTGGACCTGGATCCGTAACGAGGAAGTTTGGCGTTCTGGCGAGACGCCATGAGATCCAGTTCTGGTTTGCCCCAACGATGGACCAGTTGAGCAAACACCTCCGGATGGAGTTCCCACTCCCCCGGATGAAAAGTCTGACGACTTAGAAAGTCCGCCTCCCAGTTCTCCACGCCTGGGATGTGGATCGCTGACAAGTGGCAAGAGTGAGACTCTGCCCAGCGAATTATCTTTGAGACTTCTAACATCGCTAGGGAGCTCCTGGTTCCCCCTTGATGGTTGATGTAAGCCACAGTCGTGATGTTGTCCGACTGAAATCTGATGAACCTCAGTGTTGCTAACTGAGGCCAAGCTAGAAGAGCATTGAATATTGCTCTTAACTCCAGAATATTTATTGGGAGGAGTTTCTCCTCCTGAGCCCACGATCCCTGAGCCTTCAGGGAATTCCAGACTGCGACCCAGCCTAGAAGGCTGGCATCTGTTGTTACAATCGTCCAATCTGGCCTGCGAAAGGTCATACCCTTGGACAGATGGACCCGAGATAGCCACCAGAGAAGAGAATCTCTGGTCTCTTGATCCAGATTTAGTAGAGGGGACAAATCTGAGTAATCCCTATTCCACTGACCTAGCATGCACAATTACAGCGGTCTGAGATGCAGGCGCGCAAATGGCACTATGTCCATTGCCGCTACCATTAAGCCGATTACTTCCATGCACTGAGCCACTGACGGGCGTGGAATGGAATGAAGGACACGGCAAGCATTTAAAAGTTTTGATAACCTGGCCTCCGTCAGGTAAATTTTCATTTCTACAGAATCTATCAGAGTCCCTAGGAAGGAGACTCTTGTGAGTGGAGATAGAGAACTCTTTTCCACGTTCACCTTCCACCCATGCAACCTCAGAAATGCCAGAACTATCTCTGTATGAGACTTGGCAATTTGAAAGCTTGACGCCTGTATCAGGATGTCGTCTAGATACGGAGCCACCGCTATGCCTCGCGGTCTTAGAACCACCAGAAGTGAGCCCAGAACCTTTGTAAAGATTCTCGGGACCGTAGCCAACCCAAAGGGGAGAGCTACAAATTGGTAATGCCTGTCTAGAAAGGCAAATCTTAGGAACCGATGATGATCTTTGTGAATCGGTATGTGAAGGTAGGCATCCTTTAAGTCCACTGTGGTCATGTACTGACCCTCTTGGATCATGGGAAGGATGGTCCGAAAAGTTTCCATTTTGAATGATGGAACTCTTAGGAATTTGTTTAAGATCTTTAGGTCCAAGATTGGTCTGAAGGTTCCCTCTTTCTTGGGAACCACAAACAGATTTGAATAAAATCCCTGCCCTTGTTCCGTCCACAGAACTGGGTGGATCACCCCCATTACTAGGAGGTCTTGTACACAGCGTAGGAATGCCTCTTTCTTTTTCTGGCTTTCTGATAACCTTGAAAGATGGAATCTCCCTTGAGTAGGAGAAGCCTTGAAGTCCAGAAGATATCCCTGAGATATGATCTCCAACGCCCAGGGATCCTGGACATCTCTTGCCCACGCCTGGGCGTAGAGAGAAAGTCTGCCCCCCACTAGATCCATTTCCGGATAGGGGGCCGTTCCTTCATGCTGTCTTGGGGGCAGTAGCAGGTTTTCTGGCCTGCTTGCCCTTGTTCCAGGACTGGTTAGGTTTCCAGGCCTGTCTGGAATGAGCAACAGTTCCTTCCTGTTTTGGAGCGGAGGAAGTTGATGCTGCTCCTGCCTTGAAATTTCGAAAGGCACGAAAATTAGGCTGTTTGGCCTTTGATTTGGCCCTGTCCTGAGGAATGGTATGACCCTTACCTCCAGTAATGTCAGCAATAATTTCTTTCAAGCCGGGCCCGAATAAGGTCTGCCCTTTGAAAGGAATATTAAGTAATTTAGATTTAGAAGTCACGTCAGCTGACCAGGATTTAAGCCATAGTGCTCTCCGCGCCTGGATGGCGAATCCGGAGTTCTTAGCCGTTAGTTTAGTCAAATGTACAATGGCATCAGAAACAAATGAGTTAGCTAGCTTAAGTGATTTAAGCTTGTCCATAATTTCATCCAATGGAGCTGTGTGAATGGCCTCTTCCAGAGACTCAAACCAGAATGCCGCAGCAGCAGTGACAGGCGCAATGCATGCAAGGGGCTGCAGGATAAAACCTTGTTGAACAAACATTTTCTTAAGGTAACCTTCTAATTTTGTATCCATTGGATCCGAAAAAGCACAACTATCCTCAACCGGGATAGTGATACACTTTGCTAAAGTAGAAACTGCTCCCTCCACCTTAGGGACCGTCTGCCATAAGTCCTGTGTAGTGGCGTCTATTGGAAACATTTTTCTAAATATAGGAGGTGGGGAAAAGGGCACACCGGGTCTATCCCACTCCTTGCTAATAATTTCTGTAAGCCTTTTAGGTATAGGGAAAACATCAGTACACACCGGTACCGCATAGTATCTATCCAGCCTACACAATTTCTCTGGAATTGCAACTGTGTTACAGTTGTTAAGAGCAGCTAAAACCTCCCCAAGCAATACACGGAGGTTCTCAAGCTTAAATTTAAAATTAGAGATCTCTGAATCAGGTTTCCCCGGATCAGATCCGTCACCCACAGAATGAAGCTCTCCGTCCTCATGTTCTGCAAACTGTGACGCAGTATCAGACATGGCTCTTACAGCACCAGCGCGCTCTGCATCTCTCCTAATCCCAGAGCTATTGCGCTTCCCTCTCAATTCTGGCAATCTAGATAATACTTCTGACAGGGTATTATTCATGATTGTAGCCATGTCCTGTAAAGTAATTGCTATGGGCGTCTCTGATGTACTTGGCGCCATAATAGCATGCGCCCCCTGAGCGGGAGGCGAAGGTACTGACACGTGAGGAGAGTTAGTCGGCATAACTTCCCCCTCGTTGTCTGGTGATAATTCTTTTATAGATAAAGACTGACCTTTATTATTTAAAGTGAAATCAATACATTTAGTACACATATTCATATGGGGCTCCACACTGGCTTTCAAACATAATGAACAAGTAGATTCATCTATGTCAGACATGTTTAAACAGACTAGCAATAAGACTGGCAAGCTTGAAAAACACTTCACAATAAGTTTACAAGCAATATAAAAAACGCTACTGTGCCTTTAAGAAGCACAAAACCTGTCTCAAGTTGAAATAACAATGAACCAAAGCAGTTATACCAACCAAATTTTCACAGTAAATGTATTAAGTTAGCAGAGCATTGCAAATGGATGATTAACCGCTTAATACCCAAAACGGATAAACAATTGAGAAAAACGTTTTTTAAAACAGTCAAACACACTGTCACAGCTCTGCTGTGACTGATTACCTCCCTCAATATGACTTTTGAAGCCTTTTGTTCCTACAAATTACAATATCTAGGCCAAACTAGCAGAAAATTGAAAGACAGAATAAGAGAACAAATAAGATGTATAGAACAAGAATGAGAAGACACCAGATTGTACAAACATTTTTTTAAAAAAAACAAAGGCAATCCTAAAGATATGACATACTGGGGGATTAAGAAAATTAAAGAAGATTGGAGAGGAGGTAATATGGAGAAAAGATTATTGCATCAAGAGGCTGAATTAATCTAAAAATGAGGGACCATAAGGGACTCAACAGTGAATTAGACCTAAACTCCATAATTAGCTAAAATAGGGTCTTGTCATTTTAAAATACTCATCATATAAAGTAGTTGTATTAAATTATACTTTTGAAACCTATAGATTATCAGTCAGCACTCCTTTAGACTTGCTAAGTTGCGATATGTAGTAATAATTAATATCTATATAGACATAGAGACACTACTTACATGAATCATAAATATAGTGTAGATCCGCCATATAAAGTATATATCCGTGTGATTAAACACACTTTCACTAACTATATACTTCCTATTAATAACCTCCATTGTTTGGGTATATTTTTTAAAATTTCTTTTAAAAATGTATTATTTTTTATATTTTTATATATATTTTTTAGATATTATTATAATATATTTATATACATAATATTTTTAAATGTTTTATTATATATTTTTCATGATTTCATACTAGATTCTTATACTTCATATGTGACCTTAAAAGTATTCAATAATTTTGAAAATAAATCTTGTTTCAAGTAATTCCTTTTTTCAAGTTATTCCTTTTTTCTAATTATTCCTATTTTCAAATAACTCTTATATAATTTTAAAATAATATAATTGTAAAACAGCTTTTATAAGTTTTAAAGCATTAATTTTAGAATTAAGTCCTATAAGTTGGATTCACGTGAAAAAACCAAGAGGAAAAGAATTGTAGATAATACTACATATGGCTATAATCACAATGAAACTAAGAGGAAAATCAAATTAAATACCAATATGGTCAAAGATTAATGGGAGTACACCATATGGTTATATAAAGCAAAGAAACAAGTCTAGCAGGCATCTTGAAAAAGGCTTCCAGCTGAAACACGTAGAACTCAATCACTGGATTATAAGGACAGCGGACAGCTGAGATTATCCTTACTCTGTGGAATTGGAGGGCGAACAAAAGTGCTCTATCGAAATACCCGAGGCTAAAATTAAGAGCACTCAGGGGAGGGACTGGAGGCTGACAAGCGAGCACTCCACCCGTAGACATAAAGACCGCCATTCCAGGGTGCATTCAACAAAGGAGGAACGGACATCAGCTTACATGAGGCCAGTATAGGCAAATTGTATTGAATACCGGAGATAGTTCCAGGACACTGCAGTGCACTGTGAGTATTCTCAGGATACAGAACATTCATCATCTTGGAAATACAGGTACCACTGGGCATATGTTGCTGAAGATTTCATGTACATAGCGCAATTTAATTGCACTGCTTTACCACTAGAATATATGCTCATTATCTTTGACTTCACACTGACATCTAGCTCATTTGAAATTCCGAGCAAAAATAACTAAGCACCAATACCAAGTTACAATACGTGATTATTATTGGGTTATATCTTTATAATCAACATTGCTTCATCTTTATGGACTACCTTAAAGACGCCTATTGATACAATAGAATATATAGTTACGCTTAGCTACTATATAGGGAAATGAACTTTAGTAACATCCACTATGGCATCCTATTGTAAAGAACTATAATTTAGGCCATACCTCTGACCTAATTACTATCTTTTTAGGTAATGTTTTTATAGAATATTAGTGAGTCTGACACTGGTGTCATTTATTTTATTTTAATAATATATAGGTATAAACCGCAACTTTTATAAAATAAATACTTATTTTTAACCTTATTTGATTCTTTTGCAATTTGTATTGTAACATCTGAAGTTAGTACTAACTATATGTGTATTTTTAACCTGGTATTGAACCATCACACACCAATTATATGTGTCAACAACCTTGGACCTTGTTAATTTTATTTAGGAACTAGTTCTAAATTAATTAGAATATTTCACATACACATTTTTACACTGGGAATCAGCATTCATTTGCGCCACCTATAACAATCCTTGATTCTTTTGTAACTGTTTCCCTGGGAAGAAACGTTTTTTAGGTTTGCAATATTCCCTCCTGCCCAGGACAGTAGTATACCTTATTTCTTTAGCCTATCTATACATGGTACTATGCGTGGCTCCTGCTTCAGTACTTGGCTCATATAGCTACACCTATACCTGGCTCGGTACCTGGCAATGTATTATAACTTGATTGTGTTATATCTACACTGTGATAACCTGGACCATCAGACTATTAGAGTATCCTGTTCTGTCTAAAAGGTTCTGACAAGGTCTAACTAGCTATGAATATATCCTGATCTGTGTACAAGTCATTGGCCCAGTTTATCTGGCTACCAGGCTCTTCTGCCTGCAAACTGCTGATTTGGCCAAGTCCAGTCCTGTTTTCCCATTGCTGACTTGACTGGTTCCAGACAATATAGCCTATCCTTTCCAGTTTCCACATGATAGATAGACAGATAGATAAATAGACAGACAGACAGATGGACGGACAGACAGACAGATAGATAGATAGATAGATAGATAGGTAGATAGATAGATAGATAGATAGATATAGCAGACAGAGAGACAGATGCTAGACAGATAGATAGATGCTAGATATAGCAGACAGAGAGACAGATGCTAGACAGACAGAGAGACAGACAGACAGATAGATAAATAGATAGATAGATAGATACAGATGATGATTGATAGATAGATAGATAGATAGATAGATAGATAGATAAATAGAAAGATAGATAGACAGACAGAGAGACAGATGATAGATAGACAGACAGATAGAGAGATAGATAGACAGATAGACAGAAAGACAGATAGATAGATGATAGATAGATAGATAGATAGATAGATAGATAGACAGAGAGACAGACAGATGATATATAGACAGACAGGCAGACAGACACACAGATAGACAGATAGATAGAAGATAAATAGATAAATTGATGGATAGATAGACAGATAGATTATGATAGATAGATAGATAGATAGATAGATAGATAGATAGATAGATTATAAATATTCACTATGCAAATACATATATTTGAGCAGGAGCATATCAGGAGTTAAGCAAACTGTAATGACCTGAAACAACCCCATAATTTATTTAATAACATGTCCTTTTGTGAGGTCAGCAAATGTATTAAATCTTGTTTCATAGAAGCCTCAGTAAGAGCTGAGAGTCCTATTATCTTAATTCTTTCCCCCTGAATGGAAACTTGGATCTTTCAGCTAATTAAAGCAGCTCTCTTTAGTTTAGTGTAATGTACACTATTAATAGATTGCATGTACCCTATATATACTCTATATATTATTTATACCGTATAATATGCATAGAATGCATTTTCCTGTTTTATAGTTAATGCATGCAGTTCATAGAAACTAACTGAATCAGGAAACAAAACAAAGAAGCAATACATGGTTTAAAATCTATTACATTGCTTTGTATTTTTACATCATTGTTCATAGACAGAAACTTGTTCTTAACATTCACTATGTTTATTACCCTATAAACCATTGTAAAAAAATGTATTTGCATTGGATTATTCTGTTGTGCCTGGTTTCTTTACTAGTATGCAACTGCTGTACTTGCTCCCATGTGTATCTATACATGCTACTATGCATGGCTCCTGCTTCATTACTTGGCTCCTATAGCTACACCTATACCTGGCTCAGTACCTGGCCTTTGTATCTGGCAATGTATTATAACTTGATTGTGTTATATCTACACTTTGAAAACCTGGACCATCAGACTATTAGAGTATCCTGTTCTGCTTAAAAGGTGCTGACATAGTCCACCTAGCTATGAATCTGTCCTGATCTGTGTACAAATTGTTGTCCAAGTTTATCTGGCTACCAGCCTTTTCTACCTACAAACAGTGGATCTGGCCTGTTAAAGACAATGAGATTGCCAAGTCCAGTCCTGTTTTCACGTTACTGACCTAACCTGTTCCAGACAATATAGCCTATCTTGTCCAGTTTCACCTCTGCTTTTGATGATCTAGGTAAAGTCTACCTCTTCCATTAATTTCCACCAGTACTTTCTACCAAGGTCTGTATATTCTTTCCAGCAGATGTAGCCTTGCATTCATTTGTTGTATATCTTCCTTAAACCTAGCAGGTTAGTAAAATGAACTTTTCAACGTAACTATTTACAGTAACCCATTTTCAATTTTAATATCTTTTAATTATTTTAAATTAATAATTTATCTGTGCTATTGCCAAAAAATGTGCATTGTGTCATACTATATTTTATGCACTAAGGGCTAGATTAGAAGTGGAGCGCTAAATTATCATGCTCCCGCAAACAAGAAACTTTGCCCATTTGCGGGTGAGTGATAATTTACCAGCCATTACAAGTGGCTGGTTATTGCTACCGCAAGCTCGCGTTAGCAATTAGCACTCCAGAAATGAAAAGTGCCCAAAATGCCCTAAAAATAGAGGGCATTGTAGTTTTTAGTAAAAAAAAAAAAAAAAAACTGCACTAGGCAGTTTTGTGGCTTTAAAGTTGGTGGAAGTGGGGTGTTAGAAAAGTGCCTTTACATTGCGGTCTATGGAAATTGTGTGTTCCCATAGACCACAATAAAAATATATATGTATAAGCTAATATACATAGATATTTAGGTGTTAATTTGTTTAAATACATTTATTAACACATAATTATATATGTATATTTTAAAAATTGCTGCCCATAGCTGCGCTGTTTACCTTGTTTATGGTCGGATTAGTTTCAAGCGAATTTTGATAGAAGTTTTAGTTTTAACTAAAATTTACATTCTGTGCTACAGTGCAGATTTTTGCCATTTTGAAGCTTTAATCAACTTTATTAGCTTTAGATTTGTCATTCTATGTAACTTTTAAAACTTATTTTTTTTATTTATACATCTAATTTTTAACTTTGTAATTTTAGATTAGTACTAAAAACAAAAATGTCCCTTTAAGAGACACTAAGAGGCCCATTTATCAAGCTCCGGGTGGAGCTTGAGGGCCCGTGTTTCTGGCGAGTCTTCAGACTCACCAGAAACACAAGTTATAGAGCAGCGGTGTAAAGGCTGCTCTGACGAGGCGGACAGGAATCGCCACAATTCAACCCGATTGAGTACGATCGGGTTGATTTACACCTCCCTGCTGGCGGCCGATTGGCCGTGAGTCTGCAGGGGGCGGCGTTGCACCAGCAGCTCTTGTGAGCCGCTGGTGCAATGCTGAATACGGAGAGCGTATTGCTCTCCGCATTCAGCGATGTCTGTCGGACCTGATCCGCGCTGTCGGATCAGGTCCGACAGACATTTGGTAAATCGTCCTCTATGTGTAAATTTAACCAACAGCAGCCGCTAGCAGCAAAGCAACAAAAGGTTAAAATAAATAGCGCTCATATAAGTTGACTAGGCAACACCTTGAACTCTTTATCATGTTCCTCAAACCATTCCTAAACAATGTTTGCAGTTTGGCAGGGTGTATTATCTTGCTGAAAGAGACCACAGCCACATGGGAGCACCATTGCCATGAAAGGGTGTATGTGGTCTGCAACAATCTCTAGGTAGGTGGTACGTGTCAAAGTAACATCCACATGAATACCATGACTTAAGGTTTCCCAGAAGAACATTTCTCAGAGCATAACACTGCATCCACCGGCCGGCCCTCTTCCCATAGTGCATCCTGATGCCATCTCTTTCCCAGGTAAATGATGCACAAGCACCTGGCCATGCACCGGATCTAAAAGAAAACATGATTTATCAGACCAGACAACCTTCTTCCATTGCTCCATGATCCAGTTCTGATGCTCATGTCCCCATTGAAGGTACTTTCAGCAGTGGAAAGGGGTCATCACTCTGACCAGTCTGTGGCTATGCAGCCCCATACGCAGCAAACTGGGATGCACTGGGTGTTCTGACACCTTTCTATCATGGATGGCCACCATTACTTTTTCCAGCAATTTTAGCTACAGTAGCTCTTCTGTGCTAGCCTTCTATCCCCACATGCATCAATGAGCCTTGGGCACCCATGACCCTGATGCTGATTCATCAGTTGTCCTTTCTTGCAGCACATTTGGTAGGTACTAACCACTGCATACTGGGAACACCCCACAAGACTTGCCATTTTGGACATACTCTGACCCAGTCATCTAGTTATCACTATTTGGCCCTTGTTAAAGTCACTCAGATCTTTTCACTTGTCCATTTGTCCTGCTACCAACACATGAAATTCAAGAACTGACTGTTCACTTGCAGTCTAATATATCTCATCCCTTGACAGGTGTCATTTTGACAATATAATCAATGTTATTCACTTCACCTGTCAGTGGTTTTAATGTTGTGGCTGATCAGTATGTACATATAGATTCTGGCGCAAAAATTGGGTAAGAGCAGGGCTTGTCAGTCATTCCACACAAATGAATCAAAGTTGTCTGACATCTGCAACACATATAACTGCTGCTTCTTAACTTTTGGCTCTAGACTGCACTGAAACTATCTCAAAGCTTCATAAATAGTACTGTGAACTAGACTTGTGCAGTAGCGAAAAATTAGTTTTGAACAAATCTTTCCAAATGAATATTCTGGAAACGTACGCCTAGATTTAGAGTTTTGTCGGTAAAGACCCGCGGTGCTAAGGCTGCTTTTTTTTCCAGCGCACCTCTAAGACAATGCTGGTATTTAGAGTTGTCTGAATGGCTGCGTTAGTCTCAGAAAAGGGAGCGTTGAGCATAATTTAGCTCCACTTCAACCCTCAATACCAGCGTTGCTTAAATCAGCGGTAAGCTGGAAAAATGTGCTTGTGCACGATATCCCCATAGGAAACAATGGGGCTGAGCTGGCTGAAAAAAAAACTAACACCTGCAAAAAAGCAGCATTCAGCTCCTAACACAGCCCCATTGTTTCCTATGGGGAAACATTCTCTAGGTCTACACCTAACACCCTAACATGAACCCCGAGTCTAAACACCCCTAATCTTACACTTATTAACCACTAATCTGCCACCCCCGCTATCGCTGGCACCTGCATTATATTATTAACCCCTAATCTGCCACTCCGGACACCGCCACAACCTACATTATAGCTATGAACCCCTAATCTACTGCCCCTAACATCGCTGACATTTATATTACATTTATTACCCCCTAATCTGCCCCCCCCAACGTCGCCGCCACCTATCTACACTTATTAACCCCTAATCTGCCGACCGGACCTCGCCGCCACTATAATAAATGTATTAACCCCTAAACCGCCGCACTCCCGCCTCGCAAACACTATAATAAATAGTATTAACCCCTAATCTGCCCTCCCTAACATCGCCGCCACCTACCTACAATTATTAACCCCTAATCTCCCGCCCACAATGTCGCCGCTACTATAATAAATTTATTAACCCCTAAGCCTAAGTCTAACCCTAACACCTCCCTAACTTAAATATCATTTAAATTAATCTAAATAAATGTAATATCATTAAATAAATTTTTCCTATTTAAAACTAAATACTTACCTATAAAATAAACCCTAATATAGCTACAATATAACTATTAGTTACATTGTATCTATTTTAGGATTTATATTTATTTTACAGGCAACTTTGTATTTATTTTAACTAGGTACAATAGCTATTAAATAGTTATTAACTATTTAATAGCTACCTAGTTAAAATAAGTACAAAATTACCTGTAAAATAAATCCTAACCTAAGTTACAAATACACCTAACACTACACTATCAATAAATTAATTAAATAAATTACCTACAATTAGCTAAACTAAAATACAATTAAATAAACTAATCTATAATACAAAAAAACAAACACTAAATTACAGAAAATAAAAATTTTTACAAGAAGTTTAAACTAATTACACCTAATCTAAGCCCCCTAATAAAATAAAAAAGCCCCCCAAAATAATAAAATGCCCTACCCTATTCTAAATGAAAAAGTAATCAGCTCTTTTACCAGCCCTTAAAAGGGCCTTTTGCGGGGCATTGCCCCAAAGTAATCAGCTCTTTTACCTGTAAATAAAAATACAATACCCCCCCCAATATTAAAACCCACTACCCACATACCCCTACTCTAACCCACCCAAACCCCCCTTAAATAAACCTAACACTAACCCCCTGAAGATTTCCCTACCTTGAGTCCTCTTCACTCAGCCAAGCCGAATTCTTCATCCAAGCGGAGCAAGAAGATGTCCTCCATCCGGTAGAAGTCTTCATCCAAGCGGGGCAAGAAGAGGTCCTCCATCCGGTAGAAGTCTTCATCCAAGCGGGGTCTTCTATCTTCATCCATCCGGAGCAGAGAAGAGCCATCTTCCAGCCAGCCTACGCGGAGCCATCCTCTTCAACCGACGGACTAACGACAAATGACGGTTCCTTTAAGGGACATCATCCAAGATGGCGTCCCTCGAATTCTGATTGATTGATAAGATTCTATCAGCCAATCGGAATTAAGGTAAGAAAAATCTGATTAGCTGATTCAATCAGCCTATCAGATTGAAGTTCAATTTGATTGGCTGGTCCAATCAGCCAATCGGATTGACCTTGCATTCTATTGGCTGATCGGAACAGCCAATAGAATGCGAGGTCAATCCGATTGGCTGACTAAAATACAATTAAATAAACTAATCTATAATACAAAAAACAAACACTAAATTACAGAAAATATTTTTTTTTTACAAGAAGTTTAAACTAATTACACCTAATCTAAGCCCCCTTGGGAGGTATTTTTATTTACAGGTAAAAGAGCTGATTACTTTGGGGCAATGACCAGCAAAAGGCCCTTTTAAGGGCTGGTAAAAGAGCTGATTACTTTTTAATTTAGAATAGGGTAGGGCATTTTATTATTTTGGGGGGCTTTTTTATTTTATTAGGGGGCTTAGATTAGGTGTAATTAGTTTAAACTTCTTGTAAAAAAAATTATTTTCTGTAATTTAGTGTTTTGTTTTTTTGTATTATAGATTAGTTTATTTAATTGTATTTTATTTTAGCTAATTGTAGGTAATTTCATTAATTTATTGATAGTGTAGTGTTAGGTGTATTTGTAACTTAGGTTAGGATTTATTTTACAGGTAATTTTGTAATTATTTAACTAGGTAGCTATTAAATAGTTATTAACTATTTAATAGCTATTGTACCTAGTTAAAATAAATACAAAGTTGCCTGTAAAATAAATATAAATCCTAAAATAGCTACAATGTAACTAATAGTTATATTGTAGCTATATTAGGGATTATTTTATAGGTAAGTATTTAGTTTTAAATAGGAAACATTTATTTAATGATAGTACATTTATTTAGATTAATTTAAATGATATTTAAGTTAGGGGGGTGTTAGGGTTAGACTTAGGTTTAGAGGTTAATAAATTTATTATAGTAGCAGCGACTTTGTGGGCGGGAGATTAGGGGTTAATATTTGTAGGTAGGTGGTGACGATGTTAGGGAGGGCAGATTAGGGGTTAATACTATTTATTATAGTGTTTGCGAGGCAGGAGTGTGGCGGTTTAGGGGTTAATACATTTATTATAGTGGCGGCAAGGTCCGGTCGGCAGATTAGGGGTTAAAAAGTATAGGTAGGTGGCTGCGACATTGGGGGGGCAGATTAGGGGTTAATAAATATAATGTAGGTGTCGATGATGTTAGGGGCAGCAGATTAGGGATTCATAGCTATAATGTAGGTGGCGGCGATGTCCGGTCGAAGATTAGGGCTTAAAAAATTTATGATAGGGTTGGCGATGTGGGGGGCCTCGGTTTAGGGGTTTATAGGTAGTTTATGGGTGTTAGTGTACTTTATAGCACAGTAGTTAAGAGCTTTATGTTCCCGCGTTAGCCCATAAAGCTCTTAACTACTGACTTTTGTTGACGGTAGGAGTCTTGTCGGTAGAGGCTCTACCGCTCACTTCTTCCAAGACTGGAAATACCAGCGTTAGGCAAATCCCATTGAAAAGATAGGATACGCAATTGACGTAAGGGGATCTGCGGTAGCCTCGAGTTGCGGAAAGAAAGTGAGCGGTAGACCCTTTCCTGCCTGACTCTAAATACCAGCGGGCGGTAAAAAGCAGCGTTAGGACCCCTTAACACTGCTTTTGACGGCTAACGCCAAACTCTAAATCCAGGCGTTAGTTTTCAGAATATTCATTAAATGAATGTGAATGTACTTTTGTTACAGGTAAAAAAGTTCACCTGTAGCCTTTACAATTACCTCTAGCACACTGGAGAGCCGCGCTAATCCCAACCTTTCTTTGTTAAATGCCGGGCTGCTCTAATATGAGACAACGTGGCTGATCCCAGGATCTGCATTAAAGGACCTTTTCCTTTCAATGCAGACTCTAGGATCCACTGCACTTAGCTTCTTATTATTGCGGCTTGGGGCTCTATGAAGAAGGGTTGGGATTAGCGAAACTCTTCCGCACTCTAGGTAAGTATTTAACCCTTTACAGCTAAATTAAAGGGACAGTCAACACCAGAATTTTTGTTGTTTAAAAAGATAGATAATCCCTTTATTACCTATTCCCCAGTTTTGCATAATCAACACAGTTGCAATAATACACATTTTACCTTTATCTAAGCCTCTGCAGACTGCCCCCCTTATTTCAGTTCTCTTGACAGACTTGCATTTTAGCCAATCAGTGCTCACTCCTCGGTAAATTCAAGTGCGTGAGCTCAATGTTATCTATATGAATCACATGAAATAATGTCCTCTAGTGATGAAAAACTGTCAAAATGCATTTAGATTATCATGGTCTAAGAAATTAAATTAAATTAAAATAAATTAGTGCATTAGTTTGGATATTCGTTTGTGAAAAAAATTACACAAGCCTGCTGTGAAATCTTGCACATGTTCAGCAGGAGCTGGTGTATCAGAAAGTGTGCATATAAAGGTATTGTGCATATTTTAATATTGTAAGTAAATTTGAGAGATCTAAATCATGAAAGTTTAATATTGACTTGAGTGCCCCCTAAATTTTAGCTTATCAAATGTCTATATACTAAATATATATATATATATATATATATATATATATATATATATATATATATATACATATTTATGTTTATATGATCTGATCTAAGGACTCTAGCAATGACAAATAAAACATACTGTTACAGTGCATTATAAAATGTATTTTCCATTGATGTAGTTTTCTATTTTTCTTATATTACTGCTCAAGAGGGGAGCTGATTCAGGCAAGATTCACACAGACACTTGCATCAAAGTTCAAGAGACAAATCTCTATGACTAAGTCAAATTACTTTGTAGCTTTGTGTATCACCTTTCATCTAGCACTGATGCACATATGCATCAAATCAGTTACTTATCTAAGAAAGATACAGCAATAGGGGATGCACTTTAACTGAGTGACACACAGGCATGTTGATCATCAGCCAATGCACCAGTTTATTTATACTTGGAGCATCATGAAAGGAAAAGTAAGCTTTGTATTTGTTTATTTCAAGGTAAAAAATAACCTGAAGGTGTTACATTTTATGTAGCTCAATAAATACATTATAGATGATTTGATCGTCCCACATTTTTTTTTTAATAAAATGTACTTAACTTTTTCAATATTTGGTTGCAAGGTTCCTTATCACTAATAAAGAGACATGAAAGTCAAAATTAAACTTTCATCATTTAGACAGAGCAAATAAAATAATAAAAAAAAAACAATTTTACTTATTAAATCCTTTGTTGAAACTTAGCTCATGTCAGAGTAGCATATGTAGACATTTCTGGCTCCATTTATAAAGACTGATACAGTCAGAATGATTGACAACCCCTGCTCTTGTACTATTTGTTCTGTGAGAGCAGGGGGTGGGGTTGCACAACCATTTGCTAGTGCAATGATAAATGAAAGTAGAGGATACTGCATCATTACCTAAGAACCTAAAAGTATCACCACACCATTTTAGTTATATTCCTGTTTTTATATATATATATATATATATATATATATATATATATATATATATATACAAACACAACTGGCTTACTGATCTTCAACTATATCCATATTACTTTTATCTTGTTTGCAAAAGCTATTGTATGATAACTGTTTTTCTAGAAAACAAATAATCTCTTCCATGTAAGTTAACATTATTTATACATTATTTATTCAGAGTTTTCCAGCTTTTGTGTTCTTTTTCATTTTCCCAATATATCCCACAGTGCTCATATAATGACAGAAAATATCACATATTATAGGAATGTCTAAATGTTAAATTATCCTGTCCATAGCTTTTGTTTGACACTAAAGGCGTAATTACCTCTTGGAGTCAATCCAGAAAACAAGAAACATTTTTATAGTGTGTTATATTTGGGTCCCTGAACAACTACACAACTACTGAAAATAGTGCTCTTTCGTCTGCTGTAATAGACCATAAAAATTGTCAGTAAATATCTTATTAAAGAAACAAATAAGAAGTATTGTCTGTATCTCTACCATAGCAACAAAGTGAATTGGTCACCTTTAAAAATGCCCTTTTAAAATGTATAGTTTCTGTTTTTGTTTTTAATTAGATTCTCTGATTTTTACATTTTTTTTATATTTGGTGAGTGTGTCCATGTCAGCAAGTTAGCAGGCTTTCCTTAGTCTTACTTGTTCCAAAAGCAATTTAAACATATTTTTTGTATGTTTGTGCGGTTCTGTGTATGTGTGTGTTTGTGGGTATGTGTGTGCATATTTGTGCATGTGTGTGATTGTGTATGTGTGTTTGTGTGTATTTGCGTGCATGTGTGTATGTGTGTTTGTGTTTGTGTTTATGTGTGTGTGTGTGTGTGTATATAGGTGTGTGTTTCTGTGTATGTTTGTGCATGTGTGTGTTTGTGTGTATGTGCATGTGTTTGTGATTTTATGTGTGCTTATGTATGTGTGCTTGTGTTTGTGTGTGTGTTGTATTTAATATCCCTTTAAGGCAGTATAATGCAACACCTACATAAAAGGGTCATCCATAGCGTAAGCTTTCTTATTAGACTTGTGTCAGGTGGGTGCTTTCCTAGCTTTCCTAATACTCTTAATTTTACCTCAAACTGGTTTAGATTCCTATGTTCTGATGAAGTTGCTGAGGTGTGTTTTTCTAAAGGTAAGATCATTTACCAAATTAATTGAGCATCACTTAACCTATCTGTACCAGCATTTCATTAGTGGGTGTTCCTAAAATTAATATTAGGCATGTAAGCTGCAAAACACATGAAATCTGAAACATCAAATGAGAGCTATTAGTAAAGCAGAAAAATAATAATTACAACATCTACACTTAGGAAATACACTTGCAAAATGGTTTATGTAAGTGTTTGTAATTATAGAATATTTGTATGTCTATCTATCCATCTATCTATCTATTGGGTACTTGTAAAGCGCAAAATAATCACCCGTGAGGGTCTCAAGGCGCTATGGGAGGGGGGAGAGGGGGGCTAAGGGAAGACGATTCAGTCGAAGAGCCAGGTCTTGAGGTCCTTCCTGAAGTTTGTAAGGGAGGTGGATTGTCTGAGGTGCAGCGGGAGGGAGTTCCATGACCATGCTGCCATATAGGAGAAGGATTTTCCTCCAGCTGTTTTTTTCTTGATGCGGGGGATGACTGGGAGTGCTTAGTCGGCAGAGCGGAGTTGTCTGGAGGGGGTGTAGAAATTGACATGGTGGTTGATGTATTCAGGACCGATGTTGTGGAGGGCCTTGAATGCATGGGTTAGGAGCTTGAAGGTGATTCTCTTGTTGACGGGGAGCCAGTGTAGGTTCCTTAGGTGTTCGGTGATGTGGTTTTGGCGAGGGATGTTGAAGATGAGTCTGGCATCTTCGGAATGCATTGGCGTAGAGTGCATTGCCGTAGTCCAGTCGACTACTGACTAGAGCGTGGGTGACAGATTTTCTAGTTTCGGTGGGGATCCACTTGAAGATTTTTCGCAGTAGGTGGAGTATGTGAAAACAAGTCGAAGAGACGGCGTTGACTTGGCGGTCCATGGAAAGTGATAAGTTGAGGATGACGCCTAGATTTCGTGCGTGGTGTGTTGGAGTTGGAGGGTGTCCGAGGGCTGTGGGCCACCAGGAGTCATCCCATGCAGATTTGGTGGGTCCAAGGAGGAGGATTTCGGTCTTGTCAGTGTTGAGTTTGAGACGGTTGTTGTTCATCCAGGTGGCGATTGCTGTAAGTCCTTCGTGGACATTTTTCTTGGCGGTGGCGGGGTCTCGGGTAAGTGAGATGATTAACTGGGTATCTTCGGCGTAGGAGACAATGTTGAGGTTGTGTTGCCGGACGATGGCGGCGAGGGGGGCCATGTAGATGTTGAAGAGGGTGGGGCTAAGAAAAGAGCCTTCGGGTACTCCGCAGCTGATTGCTGTGGGATTGGAGGAGAAGGGTGGGAATCTGACTTTCTGGGTTCTGCCACTGAGGAAGGAGGTGATCCATTTCAGGGCCTTATTGCAGATGCCAGCATTGCGTAGGCGCGTCAGGAGGGTGCTGTGGGCTACAGTGTCGAATGCGGCTGAGAGGTCTAGAAGAATGAGCGCAGCAGTCTCTCCTTGGTCGAGCAGGGTACAGATGTCGTCTGTGGCAGCGAGGAGGGCGGTCTCGGTGCTGTGATTGCTCCTAAAAACCGGATTGGGAGGGGTCCAAGATGTGGTTGGTCTCGATGTGGTCAACAAGTTGTGCATTGATGGCCTTCTCGATTACTTTGGCTGGAAAGGGGAGAAGAGAGATGGGGCAGTAGTTTTTAGGATATATGGGGTCAGCTGTGGGTTTCTTCAGCAGGGGTTTCAGCTCTGCATGCTTCCAGTCTTCTGGGAAGGTGCCAGTTTTGATGGAGCAGTTTATGGTGAGGCAGAGTTTGTGGGCGAGGGTAAAACCAGCTTTGTTGAATATGTGGTGCGGGCATGGGTGTGAGGGTGCTCCGGAGTGGATAGATTTCATGATTCTGAGTGTGTCCTCCATGGTGAGGGGGCTCCAGGTAGTGCGTAGAAGGTGGCGGGTGGTGGGTTTGGGTGAGGTGGTGGTGGGTGGGTCGGTGGTGAGTGGTGAGTTCTGGAGCTCAAGGCTGTCGTAGATGTTGATGATCTTGTGGTGGAAGTAAGTAGCAATATTGTCGCTGAGGTCCTGGGAGGGTGGGATGTCATTAGTATCACTGTTGGGTTTGGAGAATTCCTTGATGACTGTGAACAGCTCTTTGCTGTTGTGGATTTTGGCGTGGATTCTGTCTAGGATAGCGGTTTTCTTTGTGGTTTTGATGAGGTGGTGGTGGGTGGTGACGGCTTCTTTGCAGGCGGATTTGTTTGAGGGGGACTCGCTGGATCTCCATATTCTCTCTAATCGTCTGCAGTGGCGTTTGGAGTCCTGGTGGGTGGGGGTGAACCAGCTGGCCTTGTTGGAGGGCTGGCGGCAGGATGGTTTCTTGAGGGGGGGGCGAGGGTATTTGCGCAGTCTGTGATCAAGCGATGTAGGTGGTAAGCGGAGGAGTTGGCGTCAGTGGAGGTCACTGGGGGGGACTTGATCAGGGTGGAGTGCAGTTGTTCTTGGGTGATGTTGTTCCAGTTTCTGTGGGGTGGGTGGTGATGCCGGAGGTGCATAGTGGGTTTGTTAAAGGAGAAGTGTATACAGTGATGGTCAGTCCAGTGGAGTTCGGTTATGTGGTTGACTGAGATGTGGTTGCCTGCGGAGAAAATTGGGTCGAGGGTATGTCCGGCTATGTGAGTTGGGGTGTTTACAAGTTGCTTCAGTCCAATGGTTCCAAGGTTTTCCAGGAGGTTGGCGGTGTTGTGGTCATTGGGGTTGTCTAGATGGAAGTTGAGGTCACCGAGTAGGATGTAGTCCTTTGAAGCAAGGGCGTGGGGTACAAGGTGGTCGGTGATGGAGTCACAGAAGGACGCGGTCCTGGAGGTCTGTAGATGAGGGTGCCACAGAGGGTGGTGTTGTGGTTAACCTTGATTTTGAAGTGTAGATGTTCCCAGTCTGGTGAGTGATCATCGGAGGTGGTTGTGACTTGGATGGAGTGTTTGTGGATGATGGCAATGCCTCCTCCAGGTCAGTTGCTGCGGTCTTTGTGGGTGATTTTATAGCCATCGGGGATGGTGTTGGCGATGTCCGGCGCTGATGTGGGGTTGAGCCAGGTTTCGTGAGGAAGGCAACGTCTGGGGAGGTGGAGTCGAGCAGGTTCCAGAATTCGATGGTGTGCTTGTGGATGGAGCGGGTGTTGAGGAGGATGCAGTTGAGGTTCTCCCGGCTATTTGAGTGAGGGATGTTTGGTAGGCTTGTGGTCGGGAGGGCGGTGAAAGAGCAGTTGCGGCAGGTGAATGGTCCTTTGGTGTTCGTAGGGGATGCGAGGTGGCATGCTGATGATTTACCAATTTTGAGAGAGCGAAGGGTGCTGGTGTTAAAGCGGTGGCGGGTGCTGAGGTCATGGTTCGTGGTGCTGGGTGTGGTCCAGGCACGGACGGGCGCGTCCACTGGGCAGTTGCACAGAGACAGCAAGTATATAGAGCTGGGAGGGGGGAAGGGTTGGAGCAGGAAGTCAGAACAATACAGGAGGGCAGGGTGTCCCAGAAGGGACTGAGCAGAATAGCAGAGAATGCAAGTATATAGAGCTGGGAGGGGGGGAAGGGTTGGAGCAGGAAGTCAGAACAATACAGGAGGGCAGGGAGTCCCAGAAGGGACTGAGCAGAATAGCAGAGAATGCAAGTATATAGAGCTGGGAGGGGGGAAGAGTTGGAGCAGGAAGTCAGAACAATACAGGAGGGCAGGGAGTCCCAGAAGGGACTGAGCAAAATAGCAGAGAATGCAAGTATATAGAGCTGGGAGGGGGGAAGGGTTGGAGCAGGAGGTCAGAACAATACAGGAGGGCAGGGAGTCCCATGTTATGGTAACATAGTCTCACTGAAACAGAAGGTGACTCCAGGGATTGGCTGGAGGCATTTTGGGGCATTCAAGAGGTGTGGTCAGAAGTTCTCACCTACAACTCTGCCCAGCATGCTGAATTTCATAAAAGGCTCTTTTGACCATATGAAGTACCTTGTTTAAAGATCATGGGGCTGATTTATTAATGTCTGGCGGATATTATATGCTGTAGAGTATCATACGCTGTCTGCATTTAACATTGCACAACCAGTTCTAGTGAAATGCTTTTGCAATGCTGCCCCCTGCAGATTCACTAGCAGGGGGTGTCAATTAACCTGATCGTGATCCACAAATGATTTTGAAGAAATGGCACACCTTTGCTTTTTCAGTGGGGCACGGAACAAAACGGACTTGCCAGGTCCCAGTCAATCCAGATTCAAAGAGTATTCCAGCCACCAAGTTTTCTTAAAAGACCTTTATTTCACATAGGGTCCCAAACAAACAGTTACAACGTTTCAAGCCACACCAGGCTCTTAATCATGTATTAAGAGCCTGGTGTGGCTTGAAACATTGTAACTGTTTGTTTGGGACCCTATGTGAAATAAAGGTCTTTTAAGAAAACTTGGTGGCTGGAATACTCTTTGAATCTGAATCAACCTGATCGTATAAGATCTGGCCAGATTGATGTCCACCGCCTCAGAGGATCTTAAGACCGCTGCTTCTTAACTCCTGTTTCCGGCGAGCCTGAAGGCTCACATGGAAACAGGGGTATTCAGGGCCATTCAACACTAAATAAACCTTGATAATTCGGTCCCCATGTCTTGCTATTTCAAAACTTAAAAGATTATCTTGTTTTTACATTTTGATTTTATTTCTCTTTAAATGTTTTCAAGCTTTTTTTTTGCATATGTTAGATTGTACCGTTTACAGTATTTATGAATGTTTTTTAGTTTAATTAGTTTTTCTGTACAAATTTTAAGGTGTTTTTTGATTTCAGTAACTCTGCAGTGGCACTTATTCTATGCGGTGAGAAGTAAATGGTTATGCAGCTCCATTGTTTATAATACATCTTAACCCACAACTTGAGGCTAAAACTACGGGCAGTTACATATCTTTATACATTTATGAATTCTTTAATTTTTTATTTGCAATGTTGAGTTAAGGTATTTCTGCAAAATATTAGTTTCACAAACTGGTTTTGAAGAGACAATAAAGTCAAAATTAAAGTTTCACGATTTAGGAAGAACATGTACTTTTAAGCAACATTAAAATTGAATTTCATTATCAATTTGTGCTCAATCTTTTTATATGCACACTATTACTTAGATTATGAGTTTTGCGTTACGGCTTTTAACACTGACAAATTAGCCATTACGCTGGAATGGCCAGGAACGCATATTACGAGTTGTGTCGGTATAGCTATACTGCAAGCATTTTAGCCTGTAACGCAACGTCCATTCCGCATTAAAAAAATTAAAAAGTTACATTTGAGTTTGTGATTTTCATAACGTCGGTATTAAAGGTTGTGCAGTCCAGCTAAAATGCTTGCGTTACAGCCTATACCGACACGATCCATACCGCGGCTTGAGACCAGTAGTTATGGATTTTGTGTAACAAAAATGTTTCACTAAATGTTACAAAGTACACTAACACCCATAAACTACCTATTAACCCCTAAATCACCACCCTCCCACATCACAAACACTATTTAAAACTTATTAACCCCTAATCAGCCGCCCACCCACATCGCCAACACTATTTTAATATATTAACCGCTAAACCAAAAAATTCCTGTTAGGGGAACAAATAGAGGTGCCACATAGGGTGATAATGATTAGGCTAGCCAACAATACAGAAGTGTATTAAGAGTACCCTTCAGGGTGGCTACTCACAAGCGTTGCGGCACAACCGGAGTGCCGAACTGGGCAGTACGGGACCAGCAGAGTCGCCCGTAAGACTCACACAGGATACTGGAGTGTTGTGCATCAGGTAACGTGGCGGATCAAGCCAATCACAGAGACAATAACCCAATGCAGCAGTGAGAGACATCAGAGTGAATGTGGGAGATCAGATAGACAAATACCGATCATCCAGTGAAATAAATATAGAGATCCGAGCAAGTAAAGTAAAAAGTGTGTGAAAAAAGTGTGTAAACAATACTAACACAACAACGCGTTTCTCAGCAACACATATGCTGTTTCATCAGGCTGTATGAGAATAGACAACTACTTGCTCAATATATAAAATAATGCTGACCAATCAGAGGCCAATGTTGAATCACACCTTCCTGCGTCAGGGTAATAAAATACACCTCTAAAAGGTAAAGGCTACAATAGTTAAATGTGGTTCAACAACGGCCATAGGAAGGGAAGCATTAAACACATAGATAACTTTTGAAAAGAACAAATAAGATACACTCTAAAAATACATACACATATTACAAACATAATAAGATCATGGTGATATAATGTTAATAAATCTAAAACATTCAATGTCATTCATAAGATAGACAGACGATCATAAAAGAACAAAAAGTACATGTAGTATACAATAGACAAAAATTAGAAATACAGATAAAACCCTCCATGAACTATAAATTAGTTATGTGCCCATCCTATAATAATGGTGTATGGGGTATAGAGGGGTTAAAAGCGCCAACCAGAGAACAGATGTCGTATGCTACCGTGATAGTAGATATGTTCAGCTGTAACATCTATAAATAAATTTATAGATGCTAAAATGGACGGGCTTGATTAAAATGAAACTGGGACAGTATCTGGTAATACAGATAATGTGGCCTATCTATCAAGCTCCGAACGAACCGTGTTTCTGAAGACTGAAGACTCGCTACTGAAGACTCGCCAGAAACACAAGTTATGGAGCAGTGGTAGTTTTTTTATTACCACCTCCTCCGTTAAGAGTGCGGTTCGCTTCTTTTAGATCTACATATTATCTCACACTAGCGCACCTCCTTAGGACGCTGGTGTCCTTTATATATTAGTAACCCCTAAACCGCCACTCCCCAGACATCGCTGACACTAAAATAAAGTTATTAACCCCTAAACCTCTTGCCTCCAAAATCGGCGCCACTAAATAAACCTATTAACCCCTAAACCTCTGGCCCCCCACATCACAAAACACTAAACTATTAACCCCTAAACCTAACACCCCCTAACTTTAAATTAAAATTACAATATAAATATATTTAAATAAATAAAAACTTACCTGTGAAATAAAAATAAACCTTACATTAAACTATAAATTAACCTAACCTTACTATTCTAATAAAATAAAAAAAGATTACCAATTAAAAATTCTAAATGACAAATTTAAAAAAACTAATCCTACGAAAAAAAAAATTAATTTAAAAAGACTTAAATATGTGTGTAGATGTTTGTGAGATTGTCACTGGGCACAGGAAATGTGTAAAGTCACAAAGCATCAAATCACTTATGCTTATTAGAGGCATTGAAGGTGCATATTCATCCCTTACTATAATCATAAAGTCTCTATCTACAAAATACTTTAGTAGGCTTACAACTGAATTTACCAAACCAAAATAAACAGTTATTTAGTTTTCAGTGTCAGGTTCCTGCAATCATTTTGATAGTTATAATAAAGATTATATATATTAATTTTCTTATTTATTATATCTACAAATACTTGACAATGAATATTTTTTAATGTAGCAGAGTACTGACATTTTTATACTTTTACTGTTCTATACTGAGCAAGGAGAGAGGGGAAGAAGAGGACATAAAGAAAGTGATGGGTTGTCTGAAAATGGAATCCCCGCAAGTACCCTCTGATTTAAAGCACTGATTTTACAATTTGTGGTCAATTTTTGTACCTTCAAAACTGATGGTCTATATGTTGTTTTGACTATTAAACCTCAACATTGCAAATTACATATGTAACACCATGATCAAATTAAAAAAAACATTTCTCTAGATAATTACAGGCAGCCCTAGACCTAGAAAGGCTCTAGTAGTGAGTGAAGAATTTTGACAAATTAGTTTTATTTTTTTTCACTTTCTGTCTTGTAAAGCTAACTGCTGGTAGAAATACCCAGGAATACTTAGAGTACTCATAAATGTGCATCTCTGAATGTTATTTAAAGAACTGCATTTCCAAACAGAAATTAAACATAAGTACTGTGGCTTTTTGCTATTGATTAAAGATTTAAAGAGTAGGTAACATTTTATGCACTTACCAATGAGCATATGCAATTTACTTTAAGGGTAACATATTGACCACATATTAAAGTCCAGCCAGGTGATGGATGTAAATTCTAGAAAAGCTTCTACTTAGAAATCTGTAGACCTTGTGGTAGATACTTACATTTAGGTAACCTCAATAGGAAATCAGATAATACATGCAACTAAAAAAATATTTTTACTAACAATTAAAATTTCTTAGTGAATTTAACGTCATGATGATGAAAATATGACAACCATGTCATATTTGGTACCAAAGTAATTCTCATGATGTCACTGGGAAATTGCGTATACAGTATAGGTGTTTGCGCTGAATATGTAAAACAGAAGTTATAAGGTGTTCTATAATTTCATCCAAAGACTCTGAACTTTATGACCTTTCATAAAAATAGGGGAGTGGATATTTCTAGAAAAAGAGGGGAGTGGATGTTTCTGGCTCCTCTGTTGGGTCAAGCAATTTGATATCAGAGAAACAGGTATAACATTTTGTGTTTAACAATACAAGTTATTCATTCTTCATGGGAGGCTGTATACTACAGAGTGAGTGACCAACTTTTCCTGCCATCTCCCTGGCACAGACAACTAATGCTAGTAAAATATAAGGTTTCTGTTATTTCTCCTTTTTATTTTAAAACTGTGTGCTTGTGTATAATTATATAATTATATAATTAATATTATTATTATATATGTTAACATCTTTTTTTTTTTTTAGGAAAAATTGTTTATTTCTGTTTAAAACATACATGTGACAAAAAAAATACGATGATCATTTCCAAAACAAAGATTAAAGGCTTAGGCCTCGTGTTAAATATTGATTCCATACATATCTCAGATAAGTGAGTCCATAAGGAATTCAATAGAGTCCAAACTGTAGAACCCATTTGAAAGATGAACCAGTAAAGTTCCCAACATTGATGGCCTTGCATTTTCACAATTTTTCCATCTTTTTTGTAACAAAATAACCAAAGTAAACTAGTAACAATAAACATTGAACAGTTATAATTTCCATGCGTGTCCATTAATTCTTGGTCGAAGCATACATGTAACCGTGTGTTTTCATCTAAACAAATACATCTGGTATCAATGCAATATGACATTAAGGAGTATTAACATCTAAGCCTGGAGTGTGACAGTCCGTGACAACCTATAGAACACAACGTTGTCTTAGGAAAGTAGAGGGATTTGTCTTGAGTAGTCTGTATGTAGTTGATTAGTGTATACAAAGGAGTCATGGTAGGGCCTTAAGTGGGTCTAGAATCCCACAGAAACAATATCTCTGCATGAGTGTCTAATTTGTTTATTAAAAGATAGTGATATCTTTCCAGCTTGAGATTGAGTTGTATCTCTTGTATCCACTGAGCTAGGCTGGAAATTGATTCTTTTTTCCACAGTCTTGGAATTAGTTGATTTGCACTGTTAATCATTATTTGTAGTAGTTTATAGTGTAGTTGTGAGTTAAGCTTGGGGTTTTTGTGGAACAGGTAGATAATCGGGATGTGAGGCATTGAAGTGCCAATGGTGTTTTGTATATATGGTATAATAGATGTCCAAAATGCTTGAATTTTAGGACAGGCACACCAAATATGGAATAGCGTGCCCTCTTCCCTACACTGTCTCCAGCAGTGGTTAGAAGAACCAGGAAAGATATGCTTGAGTCTCTGTGGTGTGAGATACCACATAGTTAATAATTTCATGTTGGTTTCTATGTATAAGTTTAGCCGAATGAGCCGACTGTTTCACTGCTGTGAAAATTGAATGCATTCTGTAATTGGGATTAAAAATGGTAAGTCTCTATTCCAAGCTTTAGTAAATGTTGGTAAATCGGTTTCAATTGGTGTAGTCAATAGTTTATATGTACGAGAAATTGTGTGAAAGTTAGAAGAGGAAGAACTGCACAGTATCTCAAATTGTGTTTGTTGCCTATTTAGGTGGGATTTATGTGAGGACTGAAAGTAGTGGCTAAGTTGGAGGTACCGAAACCACATACCGAAAAATCCATTGCCGAAGGATTCCATGGAATGTCTAGGTAGTAAATTACCACCTTCTGTCAATACATAGGCTGGTAACAGAAGATGAATGTCCTTGGTACCTAAAGCCTGACTAGGCTGAAACGCGTAGAAATTTGCTCATAACTTGTGAAATTAAGTAGTAGGTAAGGTGGTTGAGACCAACTCTTATTCAAAGAGTTGTTTAATCTTGGAAATACCATCATACCCATGATCTACTTTCTTCTGTCCAGCACTGGAATCTGAATAATATGGACGCTGTTACAAACTTTACTTGCAATACATCTGCTTGACTTACATATGCGGTAGGTGCGGTGCATTGAGCCTCTTTACAGGGAGTGCAGAATTATTAGGCAAATTAGTATTTTGACCACATCATCCTCTTTATGCATGTTGTCTTACTCCAAGCTGTATAGGCTCGAAAGCCTACTACCAATTAAGCATATTAGGTGATGTGCAGTGTTTGTTTTACAAGAGGTGTTGATATCCTGGTAAATTAGCAGTAAGAGCATCAATGTTTGTGACCAGGAGATTACAACCAGTTCAGTAACAGACAGGGAGAGGAAGCGGTTTGCATAGCAGACAGCTGAGACTTGCCTTGGACCGTAGCTGATGATGTCAAAGAAACCTGTCTGAGAGTAAGATGCGGCCAGGAATGGATTAGGATACAGGAATACTTAGATGATACCGATATGCTTAACCACTAAGAAAAGTGTGATCTTCTGTAAATAGAAGGGACGGATTCTGAAGGAATTATCCAACGGATTAAAGTGTCAGCAAAAAAGGCTAGTAGGAAAGTAGCAATAAAAACAGTGCTACAACTTCAATAAACCAGCAAAGACTGATGAGAGGAGGAGCCCTTTTATTGAAGAGGGAGAGGTAAAGTTAAGAAGCTTAAAGGAACAATGGTTCCTTACAAGTATATGTAGAACAGAATTTAACTGTACAGTGTGAGACTGATTGTGAAGAAAGGCAGATGTTGAGAAGCTTAAAGGAACAATGGTTCCTTACAAGTATATGTAGAACAAAGTTTAACTGTACAGGGAGAAACTGACTGTGAGAAGAGGCAGATGGGTGGTGTCTGTCTGTTTGCGCTTGAAACAGTGGAGTCTATAGAAAAGAGTGACAATATAAAGGGAGAGAATGACTGGATGACTGGGCAGCTGGATGATGTGTGCCAGAGCAAGTGGAGTCCCTTGTGGAAAGAAAGAGACAGGAGAAATGGGAGAAATGGCAGAAGGAAGCTATGTGCTTGTTTGCACCAGAGTCAGAAGGATCACAAATAATGTGTGAGGATGTGAAGAGGCAGGCTGACTGTGAGTAGGGGCAGAGGGAAAGTGTAGACCAATCTGTGCCAGAAGCAGCAGTGCTCCAGAATCCAGAGTGTGTGGGGGGATGGTAGAGGATACTCTTGGAGTGAACCCCAGAGTGAGTGTGAAAGATTGTGGGTGACAGAGACCCCATTAACTTCAGCTATGACCTATAAGCAGACTGCACAGACTAGGGGACAGAGACTGACACGGACTGCAGATAAAAGGGGGAGGAATACAGAGAAGTTTATTTGCACAGCACCTCAGTTCAATTCATTACATAAACTGATAGGAGAGCAGAGTCAGTGTTCCCAGCAGATAAGCCCCACAATGGAAAAAATGGGGGATGCAGTTAGGCAACCCTCTACCGACCATAACAAGGTAAAGAGTACAGGGATTCTACTCCAGTGGAAAGGCAAGATCCCTGGGTAGTTAATCAAAAGCTGAAAGCACAGAATATGCTCAGAGGGTGGAGCAAGAAACTAGGTTACAGGGTATAATGTACATTTCAGGGACAGGATGCAAGCCTTATTAGGGGAGGTACCTGCAAAACTCAGAGCTGGCAATGCCATATTCAACATATTAAATCAGCTGGGAAGAGCAAATTGTGTGTCATGTTTAAATGGAGGCATCATATGTGCAATTTGACTGGGAATGGTGTTATCACATCAAGGGGAAGCTTAAGTGCTACCTCCCTTTGCGTCTCTAATTTGGGGGAGGTGTCATGAATACCTCATGATTTAGATGCTAAAAAGTTAATTTTCTTTTGGAAGTGGAGGGCCCTCTAGTGGGCCTGTAACAAAATTAAGGAATAACTGAGTTGAAGTCTGGAAGGTACTAGGTGTTACATTGTTGCAAGTGGAGGGGCGGGTGTTTCTGCTTACCTTTATAGGTCCTGACTGCAGTGGATCCGGCCCTCTTTTGTTCCTGGTTCCAGACTTCAAGCAAGATTTCTTCTGTGGAGATAGAGCGTGCCAAGAGAAAGTCTGTGCCGCCAAAGCGTTATAGAGAAGTGGTGAAGGAGGTTCCAGGCATGCGGGGAACTGCAAGAGAAAGCTGTTGATCAGGCTCTGAGGATGTGGTACCCCCTTCACCGGCAGCTAGGCCCAGGGCAGCCCCCATGATTCAGAATAGGCCTAACACGAGGGGGAGGCTGGGAGACAGAGCCACTACTGTGGGCTCTGGCTTCCAGGGCTCCCCTCCAGGCCAACACCCACAGTATCCTGATGCCCCAAGTGCCCTAGGGGTTCCTGTCCCTGAGATTGTTAGAGGGGTAGGCCAGGTGGGGCTTATGGGGCCCTCAGTAATTGCGGTGCATACACCACCAAGGAGTTCCTATGTTCCCGCTTTGGATTTATCCCCATCCCTTTACCCGCACCACGAACCCACCCACGACCTGACCGTGTCCTCACAGGGGGATAGGCCGCAAATGGACCAAGCTGCTGCCGGGCAGGCATCATGGCAGCAGCTTCAGACCCTTCGATCGGCGGCCTTGTCATCGGTCCTGATGCTTGCTCAGGCCCTCTTGGGGAACGTGTCCCCGGATGGTTTGGGTGGCACGGGAGTGGGGCAGGCTTGGGGGCAGGGCACCTATGAGATTCGGGCTCTTCAAGTTCCTGGGCCTGCGTCGGGCCGTAGCCCCGCCACTTCCAGCGCCGCGTCACGCGCCTCCTCCCCGAGTGACGTTTCAGATGGGGAGGAGCACGGGCACAGCAGAGTGCGCAGAGGAATTGAGAGGAGCAGGTCGCTGCATGGAGCACACACTAGTGAGTTGGGGAGGCTCCGTGCGGATGGTCGGGCTCCTGGGGTGGCTGGAGTAGTAGAGGGGGAGTGCGGTGCTGGGCTGGCTAGAAAGGCAGAGGGGAAAACGGCTGGAGGCAGGAGAGCTACTCTGCAGAGGCAGAGGGGGAGAGGTGCTATATCCGGTCATGCTAATCAGGGCAGAATGAATACCGGGGTCCACAGGGGGATAACTGTGGCTAGACAGGGGGACATAATTGAGGATACAGAGTTTCTGGATGTGTCAGGAACTGCTTCTGGGGGAACAGTTTCAAGGGATGTTAGTATGCATGTGGCACAAGGCCTGAGACGTGAGGCTATTATAGAAAGTATGAGTGGGCCTCAGGGCCAGGTTCCCAGTGTGACTGAAGAGATGATAAGGAAGGCAGTTGCAGCTTCACTTGGTGTGTTTTTGCCTAGAGATCAGGTTGGGAACCCCTCAGGGGCTTCCAGCATCAGCATGGAGTACTCCCCAAAATGTCTTGTTTCCCCAGGGTTTTCCAATGGAGCAAGCTGGACCGGCTATGTCGTCCACATCCTGTCAAGTTGCGACACCTATGGCTGCATCAACACCAGCTGCCACGGAGGACAGACATCAACATCTGGCATCAGGAGCTGCGCCACTCTTGGCCCCCAGCGGTGAGTTCCTACTACACACATATGCACACATAGAGTTAGGTTCATCCTCTAGTGGGTCAGGATCTGAAAGTGAGGGTGACCTAGGCCTAGTGGGAAAAGGGCAGAAGGAGATGTTTAAAATGATAAAGAAGCTGGTAGCTGGGCAGGTGAAAGGGAAGGGCTCCTCAGTGGGGGTTAGCCAGGGGGTCCCCTTATCGCAAGATGTCAACACAGGTCTATCGGGTTTAGGGGCAGTTCCAGTGTCAAGGAAAGTGGCGTCTCACAGGAATACGTACCCGTGTCTGGTGCACTCCTTGTATGGTCATTTAAAATCTAAAGTCGTGAAAAAGATTCAAGATGGACGTTATGTCAATATCTTTGAACTCTCCCCTGAGGCGTGTAGGGCCAGAGACTGCACGGCGCATGCCACGGGGCCTAAGAAGGTCCAGCGGCCGGAGACCTATGTGGAGTGGAAGCGGTGCTTTAGGGTACTGGCTACATGTTATGTAGATAAGTGGCCCTTCCAGGGTCATAACCTTTTTAAATATGAGGATACCATTGATGATATCCACTCCAGGTTTAAGGAAGATGCTTGGCGTGAATATGACATGGCCTTCCGCAGGAAGATGGTGGGTAACCCTCTCCTGCATTTCGGTACTAAGGATATTCACCTGTGGTCCAAACTGGGCTTGGAAGGGGGCGCAATTAGCACCCCCATGCCGCGTCCAGGGGCCAACAGAGTGGTGCCAAGGCAGAAACGTCGCAGCAGAGAATGTTGGAAATTCCAAGATAGACTTTGTGACAGGGGGGCAAGATGCTACTTTCGTCACATCTGTAAATTCTGCAGTGGGCCACATTCTGGGGCGGACTGCAGCAGGCGAAAGGATCATGGCGCAGACAAGCCAGCTTCCAAAGGGGGCCCTGGGTACAAGGGCCCCAACCCCACTTAAATTAGCTGCCATGGAGCCATGGCTGGCTCACTACCCCGACCAGGGGGCGGCTCAGCTGCTCCGGTCGGGGTTAAGGGATGGGTTTAGGATTCTGGTGGAGGGTCTCGTGTTGGGATCTGTGGTCCACCGGAACCTTAAATCGGCGTACAAATTTCCGGAAGTGGTATGGGACAAAATGAATAAGGAATTGTCCCTGGGTAGGGTGGCTGGCCCATTTTGGGAGAAGCCTCTGCCTGAGTTGGTGGTATCCCCACTTGGGGTTGTCTCCAAGAAGGATACAGGCAAGTTTCGCCTTATCCATCACCTGTCCTTTCCAAAAGGGGGGTCGGTGAATGACGCCATTGACCCGGACATGAGCTCGGTTCACTAACAGTCATTTCATGATGCATTGGCGATAGTCAGGGGTAGAGGGGCAGCGGCTTTAATGGCGAAACTGGACATTGAGTCCGCTTTTCGCTTGCTGCCCCTACAGCCTTCTGCCTTAAGACTTATAAGCATGAAGACAGATGGTGCATTTTACGTGGATAAATGTCTTCCCATGGGGAGCTCACTATCCTGTGCTCTGTTCGAATGTTTTAGTTCCTTTTCTACATTGGGTAGTCCAGAAGGCATCCAGGGGTGGGGCCGTGGCCCATTACCTGGACAACTTCCTGCTGGTAGGTAAGGCGGAATCGGACGAGTGCTCGCGCATGATGGTTATCATGCAGGACATGATGGGTAGATTCGGGGTGCTGTTGGCGGATGACAAAAAACGCAAGGCCCCTTTACCTGTCTTACTTTCCTAGGTATCGAAATTGATACTCGGGCTGCGGTTTGTAGGTTGACTCAGGACAAAGTCGACCGCCTGTTGAAGGTGGTTTTGTCTGTGAGCAGTGCTGACTCTATTTCCATTAGGGAATTGCAGTCATTGCTGGGGTTGCTGAATTTCTCTGGTAGGGCAATACCTATGGGGAGGATATTCAACAGGAGGTTAGAGAGCCAGCTGCAAGGCACAAGAGGAAGGGGCTCTAGGATCAAGGTGTCCTCTGAAATGAGGGAGGACCTCGGGGTATGGGAGGAATTTCTAAAGAAATTCAACGGTGTCTGTATTTGGCAGGAAGGCCCTATTTCCAATCAAAGGCTTCATCTCTTTACAGATGCAGCAGGTTTTTTTTGGGTATGGGGCGTATTTAAATGGCGAATGGAGCGCGGCTCCATGGCCGGAGGATTGAGTTTCAGCCGGCTTAACCAGAAATCTAACGTTGTTAGAAATTTTCCCAATCATTGTAGTGATTGAACTCTGGGGTCATAAGTTAGCCAATCGGGCGGTGGTTTTTTGGTTGGATAACATGAGTGTTGTCTACGCCATAAACCGGCTGTTGGCTTCGTCACCAAGGGTGGTTACATACTTAAGGCACCTGGTGTTGCATTGCTTGCAGCTGAATGTGCGTTTTACTTGCCCTCCTTTTCTTTGGCAGATGGCGGGGGTTGGGAAAGTGTCCTTCCCCAAGTAAGGGCATCTTTGGCTCCCAAGACGTGGTGTGCATATGAGAAGCACTGGAGATCGTGGGTCTGCTTTTCAGGACAACATGGGTTCTCTGTACAAACAGCTATGCAGGTACAGGTGCTGAATTGGCTAGCGGGGCTGCATAGGAAGGGTGTATCCAAGTTGTCTGCGCAGAGTCGGTTGTCAGCCGTTTCATTCTTTAATAAGACATTCGGCATTGCGGACTATACACGGTCATTCCTAGTGAAGCAGGTAATGAAGGGTTGGGGGCGGATGTCCACACGTGAGAGGGACCATAGGGAGCCTATCACACCTTTACGGTTGTGGGAACTGGTAGGTATGCTCGTCACAGTTCGAGGCTACGCTATTTAAGGTAGTTTTTTAATTTGCCTTGGCCGGGGTGTTGAGGGTTGGTGAATTTGTTGCTGCATCCAGGGCGGACGCAGATGGCGGAATACACTGGGAGCACGTTCGGCCATCCGAGAATGGTCTGTTGCTCTTAGTCCCTAGGTCGAAAACTGATCTAGAAGGGAAGGGTGCATGGCTCCCACTGCTAAAACACTAATTCCCGGAATTCTGCCCAGTGAGGAGTTTCGAGGAATATTGTCAGGTGAGGCCGCAGGGTTTCCGTCAATTGTTTATTCACAAGGACGGGTCTGCCCTATTGTTATATCAATTTAAGAAGATCTTGGTCAAAGCGGCGGCTGCGGCGGGGCTGGACCCTTCAAAAATTGCGTCCCATTCATTCAGGATCGGGGCAGCTACTAGCGCGGCTGCCAGTGGGGTCTCCGAAAACGGTATTAAGAGGCTAGGGCATTGGAAATCTAGCAGATTCAAGTCGTATATACGTCCTTTGGGAGGCAAGCATCTTTAGGGCCGTGCTCACAAATCACGGGGTAGGGGGGACCACAGTTTATGAGGATTTTGGTGGGAGTAGGTGGTGTGTATTACCTGCTACTTGAGGTTGTGTTGGCTCAGCTTTGTATCATGTGATTTCAGGCAAGAATACCCCCTCAAAGCGTGTATGGATAGTGGGGCATTCCTTTGTGCATTGGGCGTCCATCAGGGCGCCGCAACGGCGGGGGGGGGGAACAAATGGGCCATTCAACATCCAGAGCTAGCGTTCGGTGGCTAGGGCGCAGGAGGTGGGGGCAGCCTCACATTATTGTACTTCATTTGGGGGGGAACAACATGGGGTCAGTTCCTGTTTTGGACCTTATTAGGAGGATGGCTTCTGATGTACACTGGGTATGCGCTTGGCTTAAGGATGTCAAGATCGGTTGGTCTAACATGGTTGCACGACTGCGTTGGAGATACAGTGTGAATCAGAGGGCAGCGTATAATGTCAGAAAGAAGCTGAATAGGGAAATGGGGAGAACGGTCACGCGGTAGGCGGATTTGCCATTAGGCACGATGCTATAACAGCTGACAACAAGGCTCTCTATCGCCCTGATGGCATCCATCTCATGGATGTGGGTTTGGACATTTTCACTGGGGATATTCGTAAAGCAGTAATATTGGTTGTTTAAATATTAAAAGTAAAAAAAAAAAAAAGAGGTTTCTGATTACTAGAGTTAATATATATATTTAAGGAGCCAGTCGGTTTGTGGCGGCAAGAGGCGGTTGACTCTTGTGGCGGCCGGTCAGGGCCCAGAGAGTGGGTAGGGAGAGAGAATAGTGATGTCATGGGATGGGGGAGGTGACGCCCACTAGGTGCCGACCTAGGGGTTACTCCCCCTTACTAATCTTAGGCAAATACCTCTAACAGCTTACAGCTCTCTCTCTCTGCCAATTGGGCGTGGCAATCCTTGCCGCGCTGCAAACACTGTGTCGGGCCCTGGCCGTCTATTAGTAGGGGTTACATTTAGCTAATTCATTGCCACCAACAGCTAAGAAGTGGTACAGTTCTTATATAAGTATTTAAAGTTGCCTAGGCTGGCATATTTACATAGCCTAGTTTTAAAGGTTTATTGTTATAAATAAATGTGACCGTGACCGGTCTTTAGCCCAAAACCAGTTGTCATGTGTTTATTATTATTATAAATCAGGTGTGGGTACAGGAAAGACGTTTAAACAGGGAGGTTTATCCCTTATGGAAGTGGAGGGTCCTCTAGTGGGCCTGTAACAAAATTAAGGGATAACTGAGTTGAAGTCTGGAAGGTACTAGGTGTTACATTGTTGCAAGTGGAGGGGCGGGTGTTTCTGCTTACCTTTATAGGTCCGGACTGCAGTGGATCCGGCCCTCTTTTGTTCCTGGTTCCAGACTTCAAGCAAGATTTCCCCACTCACCCGGACCTGGAGGAAGAAGTAGCGGCTCGTTAGTATAATGGTTAGGGCTCACCCTGGCGGGGGTAGGTTTATTTGAATTAGCTCTTTAAGCCCAGGGGGTAGTTAAGTCTTCCACCTCTTCGAGAGTGTTCTTACGACTCGTTCGGGGGGGTCGCCTTACTGGGCTGGTCGTATATGCCCTAGCTGGCAGTCGGTCAGGGCCCAGAGAGTGTGTAGGGAGAGAGATGAGTGATGTCATGGGATGGGGGAGGTTAGGCCCACTAGTTGCCGAACTAGGGGTTACTCCCCCCTACGAATCTTAGGCAAATACCTCTAACAGCTTACAGCTCTCTCTCTCTGCCAATTGGGCGTGGCAATCCTTGCCGTGCTGCAAACACCGTGTAGGGCCCTGGCAGTCTGTTAGTAGGGGTTACATTTAGCTAATTCATTGCCACCACCAGCTAAGAACTGGTACAGTTCTTATATTAGTATTTAAAGTTGCCTAGGTTGGCATATTTACATTGCCTAGTTTTAAAGGTTTATTGTTATAAATAAACGTGACCATGACCGGTCTTTAGCCCAAAACCAGTTGTCGTGTGTTGACGTAATAGGAGGTTTATTCCTTAAGCTTGCGTGCTAAAAACATTTGTTTTTTTTTCAAGAAGAAATGTGTTGCTGTGTTTTTGTGTTGCTGTGTTTTTCCCAGATAAGCCAGAACCCCTAATAAATAGTTTTTAAGTTCCACTTTACCAAATGTTATTGCATATCTATTGATGCATCAAGTCATCAAAATGTCAGCACAATAGACAAAAAGCAGTGCCTCTACCCAGAGCTAGATCAGGTTGATCAGAGGACACTAGTACAACTTTAGACATGATTTTAACCATATTATGACACTAGATGATGAAAATATGACAACCATGTCATATTTGTACTAAACTAATTCTCATGATGTCACTGGGAAATTGCTTATATAGGTGTATGCGCTGAATATGAAAAAAATAAGTTATAAGGTGTTCTATCATTTCAACCAAAGACTCTTTATGACCTGTTGTAAAAAAGAGGGGAGTGGATATTTCTAGTAAAAGAGGGGAATGGATATGGCTGGCCCCTCTGTAAGAGATTGGGTCAAGCAATTTGATATCAGAGAAACAGATATAATTTTTTTTTTTAAACATCTTTTTATTAATAATGCACTGTGTAACATTTTTTGCATAGTAAATGTTCACTTATTAAGTTGTTGCCTTTGCCTAATATTGGAACCTTGTTACTTTGAAGTCTGAGACTGGTAGTATTTATATTATTTTAGGTAATTGTTTGCTAAATTATATTCTGGGATTTAATTTGTAAGTCTGAGTTTCCTTAAAATTTCCCATATAAGTATCCCTTAAGTGGTGGCAGCTTAGAGATAGTTTAGTGTGGGTGGCAGTAATATGGAGTTTGGGCATTTTTTTCCCAGTCTAGGACAGACTAGAGAGTGTTTTTAACCCTTGCACTCACTGAACTAAGCCACAGGCTTGCCTGGAGTGGCTAGACTGTGTAAGATTAGTTCAAATGGAAAGGGTCTGTTAACCCTTTCTGTGCCAAACAAGTGACTGGTGCAGGGTTAGTTAACCCTGGTCGTCACACTGATAAATTATATTGGATACTTTACTATCATTTTGAAGGCAAATATAGCACATAAAGGGCTACATTACAAGTGTTGCGCTAAATATTTTTTCACTCATTACAAGATGAAAGTAAAAAGTCTGCGCTAACTTCAGGACTTTGGATATCGCTACTGCGTTAATTTCCCCCCATAGACTTGGAGTGCACTGGTAAAAAAAAAACAAGAAACAAACACTCATTGCTTGCACGCTAACCCGACATCGAGTTAGACCTACAGCGCTAAACCCTAAGGTAGTTATGAATATTTTACATTGCATTGTTCTTCACATAGAAGAAAATGTTCTTTTCATTTTAAATATATATTTCTAAATAAACACTGAGAGAGAGAAGCACACTCACAGGAACAAACAACCAGCATAATACCGTTGTTAGCCTGTTCTATGGCGATTTACCATCTGGGTGTATCTTCTTTTTTTTTTTTTTTTTTTTTCATAGAAAGAGTTTATTGTGCCTGAAGCTGGCAATGCAATCATTTTTTTTTTTTTTTTTTTTTTTAAAGAATATTTTTATTGAAAAACTTAACATGTTGTACAAAACATTCAAAGCATCATATTTTCCAATTTTCAGGTTATTTTTGGCAAACAAGTTATAACTTGGCATCAAAGTAACAAAAGTCTATTCATTTCCATCAAGGCTCTATGGCCTTTCAATTAGATTCAGTGATATTTAAAGAAAAAGAAAAAACAAAGTCAGATAAAGAGTCATTCGTGTCAGATCACTCTAGAATACAGTATAAATATCTCTAAAGTGAAATAAACAATGAAAATAAACATTGGTTCTCGCTGTATTACGGTGTCACAGTTCGCCAAGAGCAAGCAAGTAAGTGTCCTCCCCTCTCCCCAACAAACATGCGTGCAAGTCTGAATCCTCATATCTCTGTTAGATGTGTAATGATTACTTGCGTTGACAGTCACGTCTCCCTCATCTATGGTTACAGTCTAGTGAGTGTCATCACTCGTGATTACTATTACTCTCTTTCCACAGCTGTAGCATAAGGTCATGTATGTCTGCAGTTCCCTGTTGGAGATGATGGTACCTTTCCAGCTGCAAAAGTGTGTCAACTTGCTGCCTCCATTCTGCTACTGTTGGTATTGTCCGTGTCTTCCAGTGTTTTGGAATTAGCATTTTGGCGCTGTTCAGCATAATCAGCATCAGCGCCTTACTCTGCTTATTCTCTAGTGTGGGTAATGAGAGGTACAGTATCATTTTAGGACTGTTTTGCAGTGTCTTCCCTGTCGTGCGTTCTATCTGGTGTAGCACGTCTACCCAGTACATATCTAACTTGGGGCAAAGCCACCAAATGTGTGTCGTGTGCTCTCTCCCCCAAAGTCTCTCCAACATTTCCCCGATGCTGTCTTATATATTCGGTGTAGTCTACTGGGCGTGAAGTACCACCGTGATAAAAATTTATAGCTTGCTTCCTGTACTTTTACAGATATTGAAACTTTTTAAGTGACTTGGAACGCAGCCTGCCATTCTTTGATGTCTATCTCTGTTTGTAACTCTTTCTACCATGCCTTGGTATATGTGGGAAGGGGGTGTGTCTCTTCTACTGCTAGAAGCCTGTATGTTAGTGAAATAGCGTGAGCCGTGGGGGAGTCCCACAGACACATGCTTTTGAATGCTGTCACCTGTCTCGTCAGTGTGAGTTTATAGCGATGAGTCGCAAGATAATGAGTGATTTGTGAGTATGATAGCCAGTTCATGTGTGTGCCTGGTGTCGTCTGCCGCTATTCAGCTAATGGCATGAGTTTGTTTCCTTCTAGTAGAGATGTTAGTGTGAGGTCTTTAAAGGGGATCATGAGTCCTGGCTCCTTTTCCCTATAATTCCAGGGTATATCAGGATTCTGATATATGGGGGTTAGCGGTGCGTTTGTGGAGGAGATATTTATGGATGTGCGTATGATTTTGTCCCAATGTGTATAAAAGTCTAATAGCAGTGGATATGTGATAATGGCTAGAGACCTAAACTTCTCCGGGACCCATGCCTGAAGGCCAGTGTTTTTTGTGTCCAGGATGTCACAGTCTAATTGTACCCACATCTTATTGGGATCATTGTGGCACCAGTCTAGAAGTCTCTGTAATGTTATGGCCTGCTTATAAATATGTATTTTGGGAACTCCAAGTCCCCCTCTGTACCTGGGGAGGTACAGCGTTTTGTTTGCTATCCGTGGCCTAACATCTCCCCAAATGTATTGCTCTAAAACATTTTGTATCTTATGTAGATAACCTATCGGCAAAGGTATGGGAGTGGTCTGTAGTAAGTATAGTAGCCTGGGGACCATGTTCATTTTAATAACATTGATTCTTCCTATCCACGATATTGTTTTTTTTCCCCAACTAGAAAGGTCAAGGTCTGAGACCAGTGTATGTTCCAACGCTTTGTAATTGGCCTGGAGACATGTAAATACCCAGGTATTTCATTTTGGTCTGTTGTGTTCTGAGTGGGCAGTCTTGCAGGATTTCTGGTAATTCGTCAGGGTCGTATGTGACATTAAGTAACTCAGACTTGGTTATGTTAAGGTGAAAATTAGAAACCTGTCCGTATTCCCTGAAGGTGGCAAGAGCCCTGGACAGCGAGGTCTCTATGTTAGTCAAGGTGAGTAGCACGTCATCTGCATACAGTGCAAGCTTGTGTTCTCTTACTTTTACCTGAATCCCTGCTATCTGCGTGTCATCTCTTATTTTTTGGGCCAGTGCCTCTATAGTGATGGCGAAGATGATTGGCGAGAGGGGGCATACCTGTCTTGTGCCATTTTGAATATTAAACTTGTCAGATAATAGGCCATTAACTTTAACCCGCGCCGTCGGGTGTCTATATAGTGTAAATATTTGGGCTATAAATCACTAAACTTCATTTTGTGCAAGACCGCCTTTAAGAAATGCCAATGATCTCTGTCAAAGGCTTTCTCTGTGTGTGTGTTGACACTAAAATTGCTGGTATATTTTGTTGTTGGGTATAAGTCATCAGTTGAAGTACCTTTAATGTGTTGTCCTTTGCCTCCCTCCCAGGGACAAATCCCACCTGATCCGGGTTTATTAATTTTTTTTAATCAAAGATCTTGATGTCTGAATTCAAAAGGGAAATGGGGCGAAAATTTTCTGGTTTATTCGGGCACTTGCCTTCTTTGGGTAGTACCGTAATAGTGGCCTCTAACATATGCTCGGTAAAGCCCCCGTCTTTTAATAGTGAATTGAATAGGGATGCTAGCGGTGTTCGTAAATGATGGATAAAGGTTTTATAGTAGTTAATGCTCAGCCCATCCGGCCCAGGACTCCTGCCACCCAACATGGACTTGATGGCAGCTGTAATCTCGTCATGTGTGATCAGTGATTCTAATGCCTCAATGTCCTCTGTGTGTAATGTGCGTAGGGTCACCCCCTCTAGATAACTGTCTGCAATCGTTCCGTATGTTGTATAGTTTCTGTCCCTTGTACTGTCTAAATGTCTCCGCTATCTTGGCGCTGTCTCTGTGCATGTCCCCTGCTGTGTCTGTTAGCATGTGTACATGTGTATTTAGTTGTTGGCGTTTCAAAGAGGAACCTGATTTATTATTTACATCAAAATATTTTTGCTTCAGCATTGTGGCTTTGTGCTGGTATTCCCTTATGTAATGGTTATTAAGGTCATTTCTTGCTTTAGTTAGATTCTTTAAAAAGATTGGGGATGCTGGGGTGTGTTTGTGCTGCTTCTCCCAGTAGCGTATTTGTGAGAGTGTGGAGTTTACAAACTGTCGGTTAGTTTTAACTTTCCTCGCCTTGTGTTTAATAAATTCCCCCCGTACCACGCACTTGTGTGCCTCCCAAGTTGTGGATGCAGATGTGTCTGCTGGGGTGTTTTCCCTAAAGTAGTGCCCAAGTGTCTCGTCTATGTCTAATTTAACTAATGGGTTAGATAAGTCGGATTCTCCACAAGGAGGAATATGGTGGTATGTCCGGCCAAAAGACTGAGCACGTCACTGGTGCATGATCAGACCATGTTATCGGCAGAATGGTGGCATTCTCTATCATAGACAATCCTAACTGATCTGTTATAATGTAGTCAATCCTAGTGTAAACGTGGTGTGGGTGTGAGTAGAATGTAAAATCTAAGGCGTTTGGGTTTTTGGATCTCCATATGTCATGGAGCTTTAAGGTATATAATTGAGCGTTTATGGATTTTATTACTTTCAGTGGTGTGCTTGTCCGCCCTGTTGAGGTATCACATGTGGGGTCCAATGGCAGGTTGAAGTCACCCGCCATGAACACCACACCTTTCATAAGTTCCATTAGTAGCTGGGTCACTTGTTTAAGAGTTGTATGCTGTCCCTGATTGGGTAAATATACATTCACCAATGTAACATAGGTGTTGAACAAGAGCCCTATGACTGTTAGGTATGATCCTTTGGGATCTTTAATAACATGTTTTGATTGGAAATGGACAGAGTTTTTTAAGAAAATACCTACTCCCCTTTTCTTTGAGGACCCCGAGGCCAGGAAGTAGGTCCTGTATCTATTATTTATGAACTTAGGTTCCCTTCCCTTTTTAAATGAGTTTCTTGTACAAAGAGCAAGTCCCCCGAGGCTTTGTGTAACTGTCAAATGCAACTGAACACTTTTTAGGACTGTTAAGTCCTTTGGCGTTTATTGATATAAATTTGAGGGACCTTTCCTGTGGTTCCCGTTGATTTGCCATATCCGTGTTTTCCCTCCTGCACTATTTGTGGTAATGGGAGATGGGCGATCCCCACCTGTAGTTAGGGTGTTCGGTGTAAATTACTAAGATGAGTATCTGTCCTCTAGTCCCTATCTGAGGTTCAAGTGTGTTTCGTAAGTCTGCGTGAAGAGTGAACTGTCAGGTATAGTGGGTGTGTTGTGGCTAAGTGCCTAAGAGTTAAGTGTTTTAACCTGACTTACTGTGACACCTGGAACAAAGAAAAATTGAACAATAGTAACAATGTCAACCAACAATTAAGAGATAAAAAAGAAACTATAACAATTTTAGGGCAATATCCCCGCCCCTAAGCCCGTATACTTAAGTATAAATATATAACATACAACCTGTAGCCATCTAGAATTATTAAGAGTCCCCACGAGCCAAGGAATACACACTATCTGGAAGCCTACTAGAGTCCATCTGTCTGGTGTGTGTGTTTGATGATGTAGCTTGTTTTGCAGGATCCGATCTTGAACCTTCTCCTGAAGACTGTAAGTGCCTGTCAAGTGGTCTCTGCATTTCCATGTTGTCGTGTTCTGTATGTTCTGGAGATTGGATGGTAATCCGCAGTGCCTCGCAGAAGCGTGGTAAATCCTCTCTGATCCTGTAGACAGCAGTGGTTCCGTCCCGTGTTGCTATGATACTGACTGGGAATCCCCACCTGTAAAGTATTTTCTGTGCACGCACAGCCGTGGTAATATAGTTGAGATCCCTCCTTTTCTGAAGGGTTGTCGGACTCAGGTCAGCAAAGATTTGAATGCGGTTGCCCGCATGGGTAAAGTCCTGTTTCAGTCTAGTGTGCTTGAGGATTTCTTCCTTGTCTTTAAAGAGAAGGAGTTTGAGAATAACATCCCTGGGGGGTGCCTTAGGCGGTGGTTTGGCTCTCAGGGACGGTGCACTCTTTCAATAGACACCTCTGGTGCATTGCTGTCTCCCTTGAGTGTCCTGAATAAATCTTGTACACACCCCTCCAGAGCTGCCGGTTGCATGGTCTCTGGGATACCACGTATCCGGAGGTTATTCCTCCTGCCCCTGTTGTCTAAGTCTTCCACTTTATCCAACAGATGGTGAATGGTCTCCTCTTGCTCATACGCCAGACGTGACATATGTTAAATATCATTGTAGGTGGTATTATGGTTTTCCTCCAGACTTGTCACTCTTTGTGTTACTCTTGACAGGTCTTGCTTCAGATCAGTATACCAAGTTTTAACTTGTGACATAATCTCTTTAACGTCATCCTTGGTACATAGAGATCTTAAATCTTCCCTTGTAAGGCCTGAGGGACTAGTTGCGGGCTGCTGTATTTGAACCTCCTCCGTTGATGTAGAGGTATTAGGGATAGATGTAACAGGGGTTGTGTGTGAATCCACTGGTTTCAGATATTGTTGCAGCATTTTGGAGTTTGTAGCTCCATCCGGTTTGCACTGCTTGCGGGCTGGCATGTTTAAGTAATTATTGCAATTTTAAAGTGGGCACTTCTGAGTGCGTGAGTGACTTGGTAATCCCAGGTTAATTACCCCCAGTGAGGGCAAAGCAGTCCTATTTATCTGTAGTTAGGGCAGTGATATTTGCAGGGTTATATATTGTGTATTTCCTCCACCCTTTCTACATGCTATCTCTTAAGCTTGGGGTCTGCTGCTGTAATGAAATTAACTATGTATTTACTGCTGTGCACCCAGCAGTGACTGTGCACTTTACTTTTGTGTTTTGAGGTTTAATGTCCTTATTATTAGGTTTCCTCTTGAAGCTTGTTGTCTCTCACCTGGTAGTTTTGGCGCACAAGATTGCCCAGTACTGTGCGTATTAATTCCCAGTGTCTACTCGTGAAAGGAGGTATGTGGCCAGTTTAAGAGGGCTTATAAATTACTACACGCAGGTTCCACAAGGCCTCTCTGTTACTGTGCATGATATTATGTGTTATAACCACTTTTATAGTGAGGCCGGTGGCGGAAAGGATATGCTGCAGCAGGATCGTTTGTTTTATAAAGTATTGTCCCCTGCGTATTTTCCCGATCCCTCTGCCAACACTGTCTGTTTTTTGTTTTCACTTTGTGGTCCGGTGTTTGTGTGCGGTAGATGTTGTCCGCCTATTATTGCCCTCCTTTAGCACTGACCTGCTGCTGTGATTTATTTGCCTCTTTGTGCGAAGCGGTTTCACTTATGGCTGCTACCGCGACATCGCTATGCATCTGCTTGAGGCCTGTGATCCGGATGTCGGCCTGCCGATTCCTTGAGGTAACAGCTGATTGCTATGCTCCGATCCCGGGGCCAACTCTCCGAGTCTCCAAATCTGGCAGCAGATGTGGGGAGGTGTAAAAAAGATGATATCTGGCTTATTATTGTGGGCTTAGGTGGCGTGGGCCTGGGAGCTACCTCTTTACACAGCCATTTACCAGAACGGCTAAGCTCCACCCTCGGGTGTATCTTCTTTTCAAAAAAATACTCTGGGGCCCGCGAGGCACCTCGCCCTGGGGCTCAAGAGACGCAGATATCGGTGGGTCCAATAAGGACTGTGCTGACATTTTTCGAAGTGGTTAATCTTCTGCTGGAGAGGTGAAGACTTTGTCTAAGGAGAGAGAAGGAAGCTGGGAGCATAATAGGATTGGATTGCCTTCCTTAGTGGACATTCATCACTCAGAGTCTTATCTATACCCCTCATAAGGTTGAGGTAGTAACATGTGAGTTTGCATTTGACACTATACTATAGAACATACAGCAAGTGTTTTGATATACTACACCAGGAGGTTTCTTTTGCTGTGCGCCCTTCCCTCTTCTGTCCTAGATATATATATATATATTGATATATATCATATTCGTTTTGTAAAATATATATCTGTACCTATATATATATATATATATATATATATATATATATATATATATATATATGAATATATAAGTTTAGATATATGTACAGATATATATAAAAATAAATATTTAAAAAAACTAAGAACATTTTCTTCTAAGTGAAGGACATTGGAATGTAAAATGTTTACAGTAAATCACATTATAAAATATTAAAATTTATTAAAAATTATTTTTCAAGTTTTGAGGTATTTAAAGGGACCTGAAACCCCATGTTTCTTTTATGATTCAAATAGAGAATACAATTTTAAACAACATCCAATTTACTTCTATTATCTAATGTGCTTCATTCTCTAGGTATCTTTTGTTGAAGAAATAGCAAAGCACATGGTGAGCCAATAACAAGGCATCTATGTGCAGCCACCAATCAGCAGCTTCTGAGTCTATTTAGATATGTTTTTAACAAAACTTTTCAAGAGAATGAAGCAAATTAGATAATAGAAGTAAATTGGAAATGTATTTAAAATTGCATGCTCTTTCTGAATCATAAAAGAAACTAGCAAAGGCCCCTAAAGTGCACACATATATATGTGTGTGTGTATATATACATGTTTATATTTGTATATATGTATGTATATACTTATATATAAACACATATGCATAGTTAGACATATACATATATATATATATATATATATATATATATATATATATATATATATTATAGCTCTTTCCAGTCAAATGCCTTGTCATATACCATATACTTTTTAATCCTTATAAAAATATTTTTATTAATATTTATATGAATATTTTTTTATTAGACATAGTATATATGACTTTAACACTTTATTGTAATGTATTTGTGTTGTGTTTGGTGCACATTTTTTATAACCCTTACACTTTACACAAGGGGGATTATTTGTCAAAGGTCCGCAAGACCTCGCTGAATGCGGAGAGCAATATGCTCTCTGCATTTAACATTGCACCAGCATCTCACAAGAGCTGCTGGTGCAACGCCGCCCCCTGCTGACTTGCGACCAATTCGCAGCCAGCAGTGAGGTGTCAATCAACCCGATTGTACTAGATCGGGTTGATTTCCAGCGATTCCTGTCCACCTCATCAGAGCAGGCGGACAGGGTTATGGAGCAGCGGTCTTTAGACCGCTGCTTCATAACTGGTGTTTCTGCCGAGTCTGAAGATTCGCCAGAAACACGACCCTTCAAGCTCCGTTCGGAGCTTGATAAATGGGCCCCATGGTAACCCAACGAGCCCAAATTTTATTTCTGCTCAAGTGCACCTGTTTTTTTTTACTTTCAGCTTGTTATATGCGCGTTAGTTAGCGGGGTCGCAATATAACTTATCAAAACCCATGTTAACTTTAGCACGCCACTTGTAATCTAGCCCAAAAAATGTTGGTGTTTCTTTGTCTGTGAAAGTGTTAAAAGCCATTTATTTCATACTGTACATTTTGTAGAAGCTGTACTTGAAATAATAATTGTAAACATAGTCAAATAGACCAGCAGGGGGAAGAAACACTTCAATAATGCAAACATTCTCTTAAGTTGTGCAAAGAAAATCTGGTTCAAGTTTCAAAAGTAAATGTTATAGCTTAATCACATAATTTTTTTTTTTTTTACTACGTAAGCCAGGAGGTGGAATCTGGTTCTTAATTGATGTAAATGAGAAAGAATATTAAGATATCTCAGTGGTTACGCATGTGGTCACTATGACAGATGAAGATGAATATAAATTTTGAAAATCTTGAGCTGTATTTATATTTAGTTGACACTGTATGACTGGAAGTTATATTTGTTATTTTCTTGGTATGAAAAAATGGCTTTTCTTAAGCAACCCTGGACAAAAGGTACTGTAAATATCTGTGAATTATTACATCAAATCCATAATCATGAGAAATAAATGTTTATGGTGATAAAACACATCCAGCATGATGACTATCTACGTAGTATGGTTAATAATATTATTTAATATTTATAACAAATAGTAAACTACTATAAGAATAACTGTATTGATCATTTAGCACTCTTCATTCCAAATAGCATAGAGGCCGTTAGTAACTGGCTATGTTTTTGTTTTTGTTTTTTTACCAATTTGGGGCATCTTATCAATAATAGTTATTTTTAACAAAAGTGTTAAATGTTGAGTTGCTGCCAAAATTAGGACTTGCACTATAACAGGAATAGGCATGACACGATATTCAGATAATAATGGCCCCAATCACAATCTATTTGATATCAGCTCCAGTAAAAAAAGGTTTCAGTTTCATCTGATATAATAGCGTGTTTTTAAATGAACACAATCTAAAATGGATTTGACTTCTAAAACCCTGCAACAACTAAAGAGTTCTCACTTAAAAAAAAAAGTAAAAAAACCTTAAAAAAATGTTTTTTTCTTGTTGTTAAGTAGTTGATAGTAGGATTAAAACTGGGAATCTAACAGAAAATGATACCAATAAAGCTGATGTTACAGTTGGTTTGAATTAATCCCTTTCAGTGCCGGATTGGCCCGCCGGGATCTTAGGAGTTTTCACCCTGGGCCGGTAAACCACCAGTGCTGCAGGACACATCCTTCACTTATTGTAATCTAAATCCATCCTGAAAACGGGTAAACAAAGTAAATGTAATTTATATATGACCATAATGGGTATACTGGCCATGTTTGCTGATTTTTATATTTTAAATGTAATTCTTTTAATTTTTTACAATTATTTATTGAGAAACCATCATTTTTGTTGACTTTTACAACAGAAATCCAGAAGAACACTGCAGTGAATTAGTTTGTATCATAAGAAAATGGCTGCAATTGATATCTTCTTCTAGAATGAGATTTTACAGTTCTCATACTGTAAATTGTGAAATTGAAGTTATAATTTTTACTGCATTGCAATAACATTGTTGGAAAATGTTGCCAAAACATACAAACCGCACTGTATAGAATGAGGTTAGTCTTTGCCCTATTTATATCACTGTAGGAAGATAGTGAAATAAGGTTATACATTTGTGAAACAAATTTTTTTGGACCAATGCAAATAATCTCAGCAAAAAATATGAAAAAATAGGGGGCGCCCTAGGTCAGAGTAAAAAACCTTGATCAAAAAGATCTAAGAATATAAGCAGCAATAGTTAAAAGTATTATAATAAAGAATATATATATAGAATGTTCAAACAATTAAATCAACAATAATTAAAACATATATTATATATAGTCAAAAAAGTGTTACAAATAAACCCTAAAGTAGCAAGTCCAAATGGGAGTGTGATTTTTCCGGGCCCAGGCAGCTCTCTGTAAGGGGATCAGTGGTCCCAATCCCTAATTCAGCAATCTGTGGATAGTAGACAAAGACAGAAGTGCGACATGGCCTAGAATTGCCAGATATTGATACGAAATGGGAACAAGATATCAAATTGCTCTCACATGTATAGAAGCACCCCTAAATGGTGCAAGTGTAGCAGGCTAGAATTTCTCAGTCACCCAGCAGACTGGCCTCTCGTGATTCGCCAATGACAAGAAAGGAAATCTTCCAAAAGATTTTCTCCAATGCAGGATATTAGCAATAAATAATATATAGCAAGTAATACTTGCTATATATTAATCAAAGGTTACTTGTTGTCTAGTTGTAGGTACATTTGCTGTTAGATGTGCCCTCCAGCCTACAAATATGAACTGAATTTAACCTAGAAAATTTCTCTCTAGGCTAAGTGAAGATAAATCAAATTATATTCAACATGTAGCACAAGGCATGATTTACCATAGTTTTGTGTGGTAATATACAACACTACAGCTACATCACACCTTCATATTGTAAATTAGACTGATACTCATATGTTTAAAGGCTGTGACACACTGCAAGCGGAGCGGCGTGCAGCGTGTAGATGTGGCTGTGTGCACTCAGTGTGTCCTGCCTTTTCATCTCTGAGCACTCTGCTGCATCAGTTTGCGTAGCTGAGTGCTCAGAGTTGAAATACATGAACTTCAGAAGCGATGCGAAGCAGCTGCCTCGCCTCGGGCCACATCGCTTGCAGTGTGTCACACTGTGAAACTGATTGGAACAGCCAATAGAATGCAAGCTCAATCGTATTGGCTGATTGGATCAGCCAATAGGATTGAAGCTCAATCCTATTGGCTGATTGCATCAGCCAATAGGATTTTTTCACCTTTAATTCCGATTGGCTGATCAGCCAATCAGAATTCAAGGGACGCCATCTTGGATGACGTCATTTAAAGGAACCTTCAGTGTACGGCTGGGACCATAGGAAGAGGATGCTCCGTGGCGTCTTGAAGATGGAGCCGCTCCGCGTCGGAAGGATGAAGATAGAAGATGCCGTCTGGTTGAAGACTTCTGCCCGCCTGGAGGACGACTTCTTGCCGCTTGGATGAAGACTTCTCCCGACTTCGTTGAGGACTTCTGCCCGCTTGGATGAAGGCTTCTCCCAGCTTGATGAGGATGGATGTCCGGTCTTCAAAAACTGTAAGTGGATCTTCGGGGGTTAGTGTTAGTTTTTTTTAAGGGTTTATTAGGTGGGTTTTAATTTTAGATTAGGGGTTTTGGCAAAGAAAAATAGCTAAATGCCCTTTTAAGGGCAATGCCTATCCAAATGCCCTTTTCAGGGCAATGGGGAGGTTAGGTTTTTTAGATATGATTTTATTTGCGGGGTTTGGTTGTGTGGGTGGTGGGTTTTACTGTTGGGGGGTTGCTTGTATTTTTTTACAGGTAAAAGAGCTGATTTCTTTGGGGCAATGCCCCGCAAAAGGCCCTTTTAAGGTTTATTGGCAGTTTAGTTTAGGCTAGGGGTATTTTTATTTTGGGGGGGCTTTTTATTTTGATAGAGCTATTAGATTAGATGTAATTAGTTTAAATATTTAATAATTTCTTTTTTATTTTGTGTAATTTAGTGTTTATTTTTTTGTAATTTAGTTAATTGTATTTAATAAATGTAATGTATTTAATTGTAGTGTAATGTTAGGTGTTAGTGTAAGACAGGTTAGGCTTTATTTTACAGGTAAATTTGTATTTATTTTAACTAGGTAGTTAGTAAATAGTTAATAACTATTTACTAACTAATCTACCTACTTAAAATAAATACAAACTTAGTTGTGAAATAAAAATAAAACCTAAGATAGCTACAATGTAACTATTAGTTATATTGTAGCTAGCTTAGGGTTTATTTTACAGGTAAGTATTTAGTTTTAAATAGGAATTATTTAGTTATTGATAGTAATTTTTATTTAGATTTATTTTAATTATATTAAAGTTAGGGGTGTTAGGGTTAGACTTAGGGTTAGGTTTAGGTGTTAATAACTTTTGTATAGTGGCGGCGGTGACATTGGGGTGGCAGATTAGGGGTTAATAATATTTAACTATTGTTTGCGATGTTGGTTTAGGGGTTAATATGTTTATTATAGTGGCGGCGATGTCTGGAGCGGCAGATTAGGGGTTAATCATTTTATTATAGTGTTTGCAATGCGGGAGGGCCTCGGTTTAAGGGTTAATAGGTAGTTTATGGGTGTTAGTGTACTTTGTAACACTTTAGTTATGAGTTTTGTGCTACAGCTTTGTAGCGTAAAACCCATAACTACTGACTTTAGATGGCGGAACGAATCTTATTGGTATAGGCTGTACCGCTCACTTTTTGGCCTCCCAGGCAAAACTCGTAATACCGGCACTATGGAAGTCTCATTGAAAAAGGACTTTTTGAAAGGTACGGTAGTTACGTTGCGTTACGGCCAAAAAAGTGTGCGGTACAGCTATAACTGCAAGACTCGTAATAGCAGCGGTAGTGAAAAAGCAGCTTTATCAGGCTTTTTCACTCATAACGCAAAACTCGTAATCTAGCTGAAAGTTTCTAAAATGTGTTTGCATTATCCAGCTAATAAAAACATTAATGGGCAGATTTGTCAATATATAAATAATGCTACCGCTCGAACATTAATTGTGCTAGAAGTAAAGTAAAAAGTGATCGCTCTTGCGCTAGACCAATGGGAGGAAAAAGACGGAACTTAGAATATCGCGCGCAATAACCTATTCTCCCATAGAAGTCAATAGAGGAAAAAAAGTGAAAGAACTAACACCCAGCTTGCACGTAAACCGATCGCATATTCTCAGGTGCGCTAACCCAACAATGGAAGGAAAAAGACGGAACTTAGAATATCGCGCGCAATAACCTATTCTCCCATAGAAGTCAATAGAGGAAAAAAAGTGAAAGAACTAACACCCAGCTTGCATGCAAACCGATCGCATATTCTCAGGTGCGCTAACCCAACATGAAAATATGAGTATTTCATATTCCAATGTTATGCACATAGCAGAATATGTTCTATTTATTCATAAATACATATATATATATATATATATATATATATATATATATATGATGGTATTTATTAAAATATATATTTACACCTATATATATATATATATATATATATATATATATATATGGTGTGAAAGACAGAAAGCTATTGGAAAAATCCTCTAGCTAACCCCACAGCGCTCCTAGGATTTAGAGACTGGTACTTACAGATATCTAAAGTACCCCTATATAAATGTAAATACCTCCTAAAATCACACAGACAGCCTGTTTCTAAAGGTCGGAGGAGTTCCCAGCGCCCCCCAAAAAATATGTGTACACAAGAGTTATAGAGATGGTGCTTTGTGAGTAAGGAGATACTGTAAAAGCATGAATAAGGCTATTAGTATAGAATAGAAGGTGATACAGGGTAACAGGTTAACACAATATATGCCCACAATATACGGTACAATGACAAATAGGCTTAAAAAATAAAAATAGATATATTAAAACATATTAAAACACATGTTCACAGTGTGCATGACAACTAAAAAAGGAGATATTAGACATCGCCCGCAAAAGCTGGCGACGCCAATATTTGCGCGGGTTTGGTATCCTATATACGGCGTAACCTAGAAGTTACGTGCGTATATTTCTGCCGTCGCCCATAGTTTTTTGGGCCATAGGCAGGTATACCAAACCCGCGCAGTTTGGTATCCAATATACAGCGTAAGGACTTACGTGGCGAAAATGGAGAAATCTTACTCCATTTTCACCTCGCCACAAAAAGCAGCCGTAAGAAGCCTTACGCTGACTATTGGAGCCCCGTAACTCCCTAAACTGGCTGCTAAAATAAACCTAACACCTAACGCATGCGCAATGTCTATCTCCCTGTCAACCGCGATCTGCTAAAATTGAATCAGCCAATCAGATTCAAGTTCAATCCGATTGGCTGATTGGTTCAGCCAATCGGATTGAACTTGATGACGTCATTTAAAGGAACCTCATTCGTCGGGAAGTCGTCGTGCCGGAAGGATGCTCCGCGGCGGAGGAGCGAAGGAAGAAGATTGAAGATGCCGATTTGCTTGAAGACATCGCCGATGGAAGAAGACTCTCTGCCGCTTGCTGGAACACATCGCCCGGATCGGATGAGGAGTTCGGCCCGGTGTGGTGAAGACAAGGTAGGGAGATCTTCAGGGGGGTAGTGTTAGGTTTATTTAAGGGGGGTTTGGGTTAGATTAGGGGTATGTGGGTGGTGGGTTGTAATGTTGGGGGGTGGTATTGTGTTTTTTTTTACAGGCAAAAGAGCAGTTTTCTTTGGGGCATGCCCCCACAAAAGGCCCTTTTAAGGGCTGGTAAGGTAAAAGAGCTTTGAACTTTTTTTAATTTAGAATAGGGTAGGGAATTTTTTTATTTTGGGGGGCTTTATTATTTAACTAGGTAGCTATTAAATAATATAATTAGGGTTAATATAGTTAATATAGCTGGCGGCGGGGTAGGGGGATTAGATTAGGGGTTAATAATTTTACAATAGATAGCGGCGTGGTAGGGGCTCACTTTAGGGGGTAGGTAAGGTAGATGGCGGTGGTGTTAGGGGCTCACTTTAGGGGGTTATAGATTTAGTATAGCTGGCGGCGGTTTAGGGGTTAATAATTTTATTAGGTTGCGGCGGGCTCCGGGAGTGGTGGTTTAGGGGTTAATACATATTTTATTGTTAGGATAGTGAGGGGGGATAGCGGATAGAGGGTTAGACGTGTCGGGCTATGTTAGGGAGGCGTGTTAGACTTGTCGGGCTATGTTAGGGAGGCGTGTTAGACAGTGCAGGTGATTTAGACTTTAGTCAGGTTTTGTAGGCGCCGGCAGTTTCTAACGTGCCGTAAGTCACTGGCGACGCCAGAAATTTGTACTTGCGCAGATTTCTGGACATCGCTGGTTTGTCAGACTTACGGCACTTTAGCATCTGACGGCGCAGTATATGGGATAGCTCGAGTTGCAAGCTGAAACTGCGGGCGACGCGGGTTCCCTCGCTTGTGCCACAAACTAAGATCTATATCGGATCGACCCCCAAAAGTTCCTTTGTATGTCAAGATAAATCACAGATGCAGAGTATGTTTCTATCCTCTTCCCTAGGGGTATGCACTTACATTAGATACCCTCAATCGTATGAGGTAAGGATGATTCGATAACGCTGGACAAGAATAGTGTCCTCTGACAAGTGGCCCAGAAGAAAAGTGTGGTACCCAGGAGGCGGGGCTAGACATTGCTATTTTCAGGCACTAACCCGAAGATGACCCAAGCCAAAGGTGATTGAGACAGAAAGTTTCCATCTACCAGGACACCAAGAAGGGCACGAGTATCCCTAACCAAAGAAAGTTTAATCTGCCAGTGGTTGTGTATCCAAGAGGATGCTATTTTTGTCCAGCGTTATCGAATCATCCTTACCTCATACGATTGAGGGTATATAATGTAAGTGCATACCCCTAAGGGGATTTATACAAGAACAGAAGAGGATAGAAACATACTCTGCATCTGTGATTTATCTTGACATACAAAGGAACTTTTGATGTCTAATATCTCCTTTTTTAGTTGTCATGCACACAGTGAACATGTGTTTTAATATGTTTTAATATATTTTAATATATCTATTTTTATTTTTTATTTGTCATTGTACCGTATATTGTGGGCATATATTGTGTTAACCTGTTACCCTGTATCACCTTCTATTCTATACTAATAGCCTTATTCAGGCTTTTACAGTATCTCCTTACTCACACAGCGCCATCTCTATAACTCTTGTGTACACATATATATATATATAGATGATTATATATAGGTATAGATATATACAGATATATATATATATATATATACTGCATATATATATATATACATATATATATATATATATATATATACACATATGTATTTATGTATTTATATGTGTATATACTGTACGTCTGTAAATACATATATACACATATAAATACATATGTACACATATATACACATTTATATATACATACATATACATATTTAGACATTTTTATATATATATATATATATATATATAACACCTGAGATCTCATATCTATAGTGCGGACGGACATGATACGATGCAGCAATACCGCCCCCTGCAGATTTGTGGCCAATCGGCCGCTAGCAGCGGGTGTAAATCAAATCGATCGCATTCGATCGGGTTGATTTCTGTCCGCCGCCTCAGAGCATGCGGACAAGTTATGGAGCAGCGGTCTTTAGACCACTGCTTCACAACTTCTGTTTCCAGCGAGCCTGAAGGCTCACAGGAAACACGGGGCATCAAGCTCCATACGGAGTTTGATAAATTGACCCCATAGTGTTATTATGAGTGTAACTTTACTTTGTAATGTATTTTTGATGCGTTCTGTGACACTTTTTAGTTTCACGAAACAATTAACCAGAGCTCGGAGGACGTGCTAACCCGAATTGCGCTCAAGCGATCACTTTACTTACAGCGCAATTTAACCTATGCACAAATGAAAGCAAAAACACGATATCACTTATACGCAAACGCTTGGGCTCCACTCGTAATCTGATACGATGATACGATGCAGCAATACCGCCCCCTGCAGATTTGTGGCCAATCGGCCGCTAGCAGCGGGTGTAAATCAAATCGATCGCATTCGATCGGGTTGATTTCTGTCCGCCGCCTCAGAGCATGCGGACAAGTTATGGAGCAGCGGTCTTTAGACCACTGCTTCACAACTTCTGTTTCCAGCGAGCCTGAAGGCTCACAGGAAACACGGGGCATCAAGCTCCATACGGAGTTTGATAAATTGACCCCATAGTGTTATTATGAGTGTAACTTTACTTTGTAATGTATTTTTGATGCGTTCTGTGACACTTTTTAGTTTCACGAAACAATTAACCAGAGCTCGGAGGACGTGCTAACCCGAATTGCGCTCAAGCGATCACTTTACTTACAGCGCAATTTAACCTATGCACAAATGAAAGCAAAAACACGATATCACTTATACGCAAACGCTTGGGCTCCACTCGTAATCTGGCCATAAATGTGCCTCCACTATTGAAAACATAGGCAATAGTTTTGCAAGCAATAGAAAACTGCAGTCCCTACAAACCTTGAGCACATTATAAGTATGTCTATAAAATGTTATGTGTAAAAATGGAACATATGATATTTATGTGTAACTTAGCATACTGCTTAAAACAAATTAATTTTGAGTAAAAATACCATAATACAAAATAAGATCAATTTATAATCTCAAGAAGTTAAAAATAAATGTAAGAAATGTGTTTGCTAGTTTAACTAATAGTAAACTGAAATTGTTATGTTCCTGATAGTTCTGCTTTTAGCTGAAATAATGAGGGCACACATTAGTCACACAAAACATATGTCATCATAACCTGACACCAACATGAAAAAAGATCTTTTGCTATGTAACAAAGTTTTTCATTCTTTAAAAAAGCCTACATTTTACAGTGTAACTGAAAGGAAAATAATATTCCAAAACAAAACACTTATTTTTGTACATTGTATTACATTCTGTAAGTGATAAAAGTACCCTTTTGCACATTCTCTGAAAGGTGTTACTGTGGTAGACTAGCGCGTTATAGTTACTAAAGAATCTGGATTAAAAGTTTACAGGTAAAACTTTCAGAAGGTCAGCCTTGAAACTTTTAAATAATATTTTTTTATATATATATATATATATACACACTGTATATATATATATATATATATATATATATATATATATATATATATATATATATATACACAGTGGATATAAAAAGTCTACACACCCCTGTTAAAATGTCAGGTTTCTGTGATGTAAAAAAATGAGACAAAGATAAATCATTTCAGAACTTTTTCCACCTTTAATGTGTCCTATAAACTGTACAACTCAATTGAAAAACAAACTGAAATCTTTTAGATAAAGGGAAATAAAAATAAAAAAATAAAATAATATGGTTGCATAAGTGTGGACACCCTTTTATAACTGGGGATGTAGCTGTGTTCAGAATTAAGCAATCACATTCAAAATCATGTTAAATAGGAGTCAGTACACACCTGTCATCATTTAAATTGCCTCTGATTAACCCCAAATAAAGTTCAGCTGTTCTAGTAGGTCTTCCCCGACATTTTGTTAGTCGCATCCTACAGCAAAAGCCATGGTCCGCAGAGAGCGTCTAAAGCATCACAAGGATCTCATTGTTAAAAGGTATCAGTAAGGAGAAGGGTACAAAAGAATTTCCAAGGCATTAGATATACCATGGAACACAGTGAAGACAGTCATCATCAAGTGAAGAAAATATGGTGCAACAGTGACATTACCAAGAACTGGATGTCCCTCCAAAATTGATGAAAAGACGAGAAGAAAACTAGTCTGGGAGGCTGCCAAGAGGCCTACAGCAACATTAAAGGAGCTGCAGGAATATCTGGCAAGTACTGGCTATGTAGTACATGTGACAACAATAGCCCGTATTCTTCATATGTCTGTGCTATGGGGTAGAGTGGCAAGACGGAAGCCTTTTCTTGCAAAAAAAACCCATCCAAGCCCGGCTAAATTTTGCAAAAACACATCTGAAGTTTCCCAAAAGCATGTTGCAAAAGGTCTTCTGGTCTGATCAAACCAAAGTTGAACTTTTTGGCCTTAATTCCAAAAGATATGTTTGGCGCAAAAACAACACTGCATATCACCAAAAGAACACCATACACAAAGTGAAGCATGGTGTTGGCAGCATCATGCTTTGGGGCTGTTTTTCTTCAGCTGGAACTGGTGCCTTAGTCAAGGTAGAGGAAATAAAGAACAGTTCCAAATACCAGACAATATTGGCACAAAACCTTCAGGCTTCTGCTAGAAAGCTGAACATGAAGAGGAACTTCATCTTTCAGCATGGCAAAGACGCAAAGCATACATCCAAATAAACAAAGGAATGGCTTCACCAGAAGAAGATTAAAGTTTTGGGATGGCCCAGCCAGAGCCCAGACCTGAATCCAATTCAAAATCTGTGGGGTGATCTGAAGTGGGCTGTGCACAGGAGATACCCTCGCATTCTGACAGATTTAGAGAGTTTTTGCAAAGTAGAGTGGGCAAATCTTGCCTAGTCAAGATGTGCCATGCTGAAAAACTCATACTCAAAAAGACTGAGTGCTGTAATAAAATCAAAAGGTGCTTCAATAAAGTATTAGTTTAAGGGTGTTCACACTTATGCAATCATATTATTTTAGTTTTTTATTTTTATTTCCCTTTACCTAAAAGATTTCAGTTTGTTTTTCAATTGAGTTGTACAGTTTATAGGTCACATTAAAGGTGGAAAAAGTTCTGAAATGATTTATCTTTGTCTCATTTTTTTACATCACAGAAACCTGACATTTTAACAGGGGTGTGTAGACTTTTTATATCCACTGTATATATATATATATATATATATATATATATATATATATATATATATATATATATAAAAATCTTTGGTTGCTCTTCTCAGAGTACCTGAAGTTGGGCAAATGATTGTGAAAAGATATTTTTTAGAATTGCTTAGACCCCACATTACCATTTGACAAAATGAGTCCTGGATTTTTACTTTAATTTAAAGGAATGGGCTCAGACACCTACTCTAAAAATCTGAATGATTTTAGGTATCACAAATATATTTGCTTCACAACATGATTACACAATAACACAGTAGTAATTTATATTTTAAAAAAATAGCCATTTATTTCCTTGCCTTAAAGGGACACTGAACCCAATTTTTTTCTTTCGAGATTCAGATAGAGCATGACATTTTAAGCAACTTTCTAATTTACTCCTATTATCAAAATTTCCTCATTCTCTTTGGTATCTTTATTTGAAATGCAAGAATGTAAGTTTAGATGCCGGCCCATTTGTGGTGAACAACCTGTGTTGTTCTTGCTGATTGGTGGATAAAGTCATCCACCAATAAAAAAGTGCTGTCCAGAGTCTGAACTAATAAAAAAGCTTAGATGCCTTCTTTTTCAAATGAAGAAAAATTAATAATAGGAGTAAATTAGAAAGTTGCTTAAAATTGCATGCTCTATCTGAATCACAAAAGAAAAAAATTTGGGTTCAGTTTCCCTTTAAAGAATGGAGGCTCCTTTGTGGAAATGTGTGTTTGCCCTGTTGAACTTATAGTTTATTTATTTGTGAGTTGTAGTGTTTGTGATATCCCTCCAATCATCCTGGAGGACCCTTGCACAACTGAAGAAATATGTTTTACCCTGGGTTCATGGAAAATGTTCAGCCCAATGCTCATCCTGAGAAAACCACTGCACTTTTTGAAAAAAAAAAATTCCTCAAAGGATCACTGCAACCTTGGAAAAGAGTGTTGTCAGGGAAGCCTGGTAGGTTGCCGCACACATTCGAAGAACAATGATGCAGACCCTTCTAGCTTCACATTCAAGTAAATCATAAATTACAAAGTAAAATATTCTCATAGATAATATGGAGACTTTATAGGGGGGGGGGGGTGCTTTAATAAATGGGTATCCAATGAAAAATGGAGCTCCTTCACAAGAATAAACAAGCATAGATCTCCAGAGAAGTAGTGCCTGTTTACATTCTGGGGTAACAAGAATTCCATATCTCCAGATAGACTAATAGAAGAAAGAAAATACTGAGCAAATGGATATAATATCAAGAGAAACTAATTATCCCTAATTATACACAACCACTGAATCAGTGTTACACCCATGACACATTTAAAGGATCAGTAAATAAAATAGATTTGCATAATCAACAAAGCGCGTAGGGGTAGATTTATCAAATGTCGGGCGGACATGATCCGCTATAGATGCCGACAGCATATGCTGTCGCCATTTATCATTGCACAAGCATTTATTGTGAAATGTTTGTGCAATGTCGCCCCCTGCACATTTGCGGCCAATCGGTCACTAGCAGGGGATGTCAATTATCCTGATCGTTTCTGATCGGGATGATTGCACCTTAGAGGTGGCGGATGAATTATGAAGCAGTGGTCTTAGGACCACTGCTTCTTAACTTAAGTTTCAGGCAGACCTGAAACTTCAGGGGTAGATTGCATCATATGCTGCTCGATAAATCTACTCCTATGGGGTTCATTTATCAAGCTCTGGAAGGAGCTTGAGGGCTCATGTTTCTGGCGAGCCTGCAGGCTCGCCAGAAACAGCAGTTATGAAGCAGCGGTCTAAAGACCGATTCTCCATAACCCTGTCCGCCTGCTCTGAGCAGGCGGACACACCACCGAAAATCAACCCAATTGAGTACGATCAGGTTGATTGACACCTCCCTGCAAATCTGCAGGGGGCAGCATTGCACCAGCAGAGCTGCTGGTGCAATACTGAATATGGAGAGCATATTGCTCTCCGCATAGAGCGAGATCTGGTGGACCTGATTTGCAGGTCCGCCAGACCTTTGATAAATATTCTCCTTAGTCTGAACTTCAAATGAATAGTAGATTTCTTTTTGACAAATTTCAAAGTTATGTCTATGTCCACTCCCCCTGTATCATGTGACAGCCATCAGCCAATCACAAATGCATAAACGTATAGTTTGTGAATTCTTGCACATGCTCAGTAGGAGCTGGTAACTCAAAAAGTGTAAATATAATAAGACTGTGCACGTTTTTGTTAATGAAGTAAATTATAATGTTGTTTAAAACTGCATGCTCTATCATGAAGTTTAATTTTGACTTGAGTGTCCCTTTAATTCAGACAAAATATGAGTGATTTAATGTCCTTATATGTGTAAAAACACATCTGTATTTGCATTTATATCTTTAGTTTCTATAAATGAAAAAAGCCTCTAATTGTGCAATACGTTTCCTTATAGTCTGGAATGTACAACAATAGTTCATAGAGATGTACTCACATTTATCAGAGGTTATAGAACTCAGCTCTAGTATATTAACACTTTTCCCCTTTAGTACAGCTCAGAACAGGATTTAAAGATTGTAAGCCGTATGTAAACTTAAAAAATGTGTTGTTCTCAGATGGCAGTAAAAAGTATTTTTGCTTTTCATCTTTTATAGTGATGAAAACAAAGAAAGGGAAACTTGTTAATACTCTATAGCTGAGTTCCATAAGCCCTGATAAATGTAAGTGGATCTCTATTAAAGGGACATTAAACCCAAACATTTTCTTTCATGATTCAGATTGAGAATAACTTTCCGATTTACTTCTATTATCAAATTTATTTCAATCTCAATTTATGCTTTGTTGAAGAGATATCTAGGTAGGTAGCGTGCACATGCCTAAAGCACTACATGACAGAAAATAGTGCTGCCATCTAGTGCTCCTGCTAATGTATAACATTAGTACTACATGACAGGAAATAGTGCTGCCATCTAGTGCTCTTGCTAGTGTATAACATTAGCACTACATGACAGGAAATAGTGCTGCCATCTAGTGCTCTTGCTAACGTATAACATTAGCACTACATGACAGGAAATAGTGCTGCCATCTAGTGCTCTTGCTAATGTATAACATTAGCACTACATGACAGGAAATAGTGCTGCCATCTAGTGCTCCTGCTAATGTATAACATTAGCACTACATGACAGAAAATAGTGCTGCCATCTAGTGCTCTTGCTAGTGTATAACATTAGCACTACATGACAGAAAATAGTGCTGCCATCTAGTGCTCTTGCTAATGTATAACATTAGCACTACATGACAGAAAATAGTGCTGCCATCTAGTGCTCTTGCTAGTGTATAACATTAGCACTACATGACAGGAAATAGTGCTGCCATCTAGTGCTCTTGCTAGTGTATAACATTAGCACTACATGACAGGAAATAGTGCTGCCATCTAGTGCTCTTGCTAGTGTATAACATTAGCACTACATGACAGAAAATAGTGCTGCCATCTAGTGCCCTTGCTAATGTATAACATTAGCACTACATGACAGGAAATAGTGCTGCCATCTAGTGCTCTTTACTAATGTATAACATTAGCACTACATGACAGGAAATAGTGCTGCCATCTAGTGCTCTTGCTAATGTATAACATTAGCACTACATGACAGGAAATAGTGCTGCCATCTAGTGCTCTTGCTAATGTATAACATTAGCACTACATGACAGGAAATAGTGCTGCCATCTAGTGCTCTTTACTAATGTATAACATTAGCACTACATGGCAGGAAATAGTGCTGCCATCTAGTGCTCTTTACTAATGTATAACATTAGCACTACATGACAGGAAATAGTGCTGCCATCTAGTGCTCTTGCTAATGTATAACATTAGCACTACATAACAGGAAATAGTGCTGCCATCTAGTGCTCTTGCTAATGTATAACATTAGCACTACATGACAGGTAATAGTGCTGCCATCTAGTGCTCTTGCTAATGTATAACATTAGCACTACATGACAGGAAATAGTGCTGCCATCTAGTGCTCTTTACTAATGTATAACATTAGCACTACATGACAGGAAATTGTGCTGCCATCTAGTGCTCTTGCTAATGTATAACATTAGCACTACATAACGGGAAATAGTGCTGCCATCTAGTGCTCTTGCTAATGTATAACATTAGCACTACATGACAGGAATTAGTGCTGCCATCTAGTGCTCTTGCTAATGTATAACATTAGCACTACATGACAGGAAATAGTGCTGCCATCTAGTGCTCTTGCTAATGTATAACATTAGCACTACATGACAGGAAATAGTGCTGCCATCTAGTGCTCTTGCTAATGTATAACATTAGCACTACATGACAGGAAATAGTGCTGCCATCTAGTGCTCTTGCTAATGTATAACATTAGCACTACATGACAGGAAATAGTGCTGCCATCTAGTGCTCTTGCTAGTGTATAACATTAGCACTACATAACAGGAAATAGTGCTGCCATCTAGTGCTCTTGCTAATGAATAACATTGTTACAAAACTGCTTCCATATAGTGCTGCAGACACATGCACACTCTTAAAGAACCAGTAAATACAGTAGATTTGGATAATCAACAAATATGTGATAAATAGACAACACAATAGCATTTACTTTGTATTTCAAATGAGTAGTAGATTTTTTTTGTAGAAGTTATCTCTATTTCCACTCCCCCTGTATCATGTGACAGCCATAAGCCAATTACAAATTCATATACGTATATGCTGTGAACTCCTGCACATGCTCAGTAGGAGCTAGTGACTCAAAAAGTGTAAAATAAAAAGACTGTGAACATTTTGTTAAAGAAAGTAAATTTGAAAGTTGTTTAAAATTGCTGCTCTATCTGAATCATGAAAGTTTCATTTTGACTTGAGTGTCCCTTTAAGCTTACATCTCTGCTTTTCAACAAAGGATAACAGGAAAATGTAGAAAATATGATAATAGAAGTAAATTAGAGAGTTGTTTAAAATGTTGTGATCTATCTAAATTATGAAAGAAAACATTTGGATGTTATGTCCCTTTAAGACTTCATGGATATTCCAATCTATACAGAAATACATTGAACTGCTGGAGGTAATTTTATCTTCATTGTCTTTTTTTTTTTTTTTTTTTCTTTATTGGAAATAAAGCTCTGCTTTTAATTTACCTGAATTAAAGGGACATTAAAGTCTTAATACACTTAAATGAATTTGATAGATCATAAAGTTTTAAACACCTTTTCAGTTTATGTCTATTATCAAATTTGCTTAGTTCTCTTGTTATCCTTTCTTAAAAAGTAATCCTAGTAGATCTTAGGAGTGTACACGTGTCTTTAGCGATCTGTCATCAGTGTTTGCAACATTGTTTATAATAATGTTATACATAGATATAAATACACTTCACGCTTGCACACCAAGTGTGCATGACTGGCTTTTTGTGCGTGTTGGATACCATAGATATTAAAAGTTGAAAGTAAAATGGTTTTGCTTGAGCGCTAACCAGAAGAGCGCAAAAAGCCGAAGTTACAATATAGCAATCGAGTAAACGTATTACCCCTAGGGGCCAATTTAACATTGTGCAAGCAGGCATGATCTGCTGTAGCGATGGGAACCCTGGAGTTAGAAGACCATTATGTTGGGTCATACAGAATTCTCTAGAAAGTAATGCGCTTAAATGAGACCTTGCAAAAATATTTTGCAAGGTGAAATCCTCATATTGGCATTCAGCAGTAAAAATAGGCCTAAAGAGACTCAGCATAATAGACAATATTAGTGTAAGGGATGCAGGGATAAGAGAGAGGGGTAACTACGAAAGGATGATCCTTCCTGGGAAAGAACCATATCAGGCCTATAATATGCCTACATGTTCAACAGCCTTTCTCTGAAAATGATAAATGAAACATTTAGATTACATTTTGTTAAACCTAATGATTCCCAGGGGCATATGTATCAATGTGCGAGCGGACATGATACGAAGTAGCGTATCATGTACGCTACACATCGATAAATGCCGACAGCATACGCTTGTGAACTGCTGGTGCAATGCCGCCCCTGCAGTTTTTAGGCCAATCGGCCGCTAGCAGGGGGTGTCAATAAACCCGATCGTATTCAATTGGGTTGATTTCTGTCCGCCTAATGGGTTAAAACTTATTGACCATTGCAGAAGTTAAACCACGCAAGCAATCAAAATACAGAGATTTCCCAAAAGCAGCTCAGAATAGACTAGTGTACGACAAAAATGAAATTGGTGGCGCAAAATAAGATTAAGGTGGTAAATGTGAATAGATAAAAATAAATAATGCACTTATTTAAACTTACATATGTCAAAATATATCACACAAGACTCAAATAATAAGAAAAAATGAAAACTTTTCAAGAATAGCGACGTCTCTAACTAATCATCTACAATCTAACTTTTATAGTTAAGCAGAACCACTCTTATTAAGTAGAACCACTCTTATTAAGTGCTATGAATAGAAAATAGTATGTTCAAAATCATATACGTGCATATCAAGAGTATTCCAATGTAAATGCAATTTATTTGTTCATATATTCTAAATGTACAGGGTTAAAATATCACAATTTAATTTGATAAACGTAAAAAATATTAAAAACATTAAATCTGGTTAACCATAAAAAAGTACAAAAAATGAAAAAAAAAACTTAAAACATCAATCGACAAAGTTTGTGAGTGAAAATTAAGCCGATCTGCCAGAAAGGGTAATTTCAGTCCTTTTGATATCCCTCAGAAGCCAAAGCCCGGTTCTGTTAATGGGAAACATACTCCCTTAGTTTATTATCCACAGTGCTGTGCAATATGTGTATAGCCGTACTCACATACGAAACTTCAGAAGTCCAGCTCATAGAATACGTCATGCGGCAGTGATCACCTCCTCCCATTTAGTTAACAACCATCTTTGATTGGTTCACAGGAAGAACTATAGTCTAGTAAAGTCCAACTCACCGGCAAGTGGTATATCTAGTGGTCTGTAGTGATGTCGCGAACCTAAAATTTTCGGTTCGCGAACCGCGGACTCGAACTTCTGGTATTGTTCGCAAACGCACAAACCGCCCGAACCGCCATTGAATTCAATAGGCAGGCGAACTTTAAAACCTACAAGGACTCTTTCTGGCCACAATAGTGATGGAAAAGTTGTTTCAAGGGTACTAACACCTGGACTGATGCATGCTGGAGGGGGATCCCTGGCAAAACTCCCATGGAAAATTACATAGTTGATGCAGAGTCTGCTTTTAAGCCATAATGGGTCTAAATCAACTAACATTCCCAAAGTGGCTGTCTCAAAACATCCCGGACAGAAGATAGATTGATAGTGATAGATAGGATAGATAGATATACATAGATTGATAGTTAGATAGAATTTGAAATAGATAGATTTGTTAGATATATAATTACCCTAATAAATTCTAATAATCAAACATGCGTTCTTGGACCCAACTAGCTTGTGTCAATTAGTACTTTTCTTAGCACTTTAATCCCTGTTCCCCCCCCCCTATCGGGGGAGTTCTATATGGCCTGCCAGATTACCCTGAAAAATTATAATAATAAGACATGTGGTCTGCTACCTATTTTAACGAGGTTGTGTTTTAAGTACTACCATTCTTAGCACTTTAATCTCTGTAACTCCCCCTATTTGGTGAGGTCTATACGGCCTGGATGATTACCCATACAAAATATAATAATAAGACATCTGCTCTTGGTCTGCGACCCATGGTAACTATGTTGTGTTAATTTTTTGGGGGGGGAAATTAAAAAAAGGTTAAACACATATGAGTCGTGGCTCATAGACTAGGGAGGGCAGCAAGTAAACACAGTAGGCTCTCTATGTCAGCAAAACACACAGGCCGGATAGAAAATTATATTAAATTACACTAGCAAACAAATTTAAACTTTTTTTTTTTTTTATATATTAAAATTAAGGTGAAAGAAAAATAGATATGAGTGCTGGGTGTCTGCCTGGCACAGACCAATTAACCAAAAGACTGAAAAAAAAAGAGGTATATTAATGCTGAGTGAGCCTGACAAACACAGGCATGATAGTAAATGTAATTAGATTACACTAGAAAAATATTTTTTTGTGTTTTTTTTTTAAATTAAAAATAATGTTATAAACGGATATTAACACTGCTGTCTGCTGGCTGGCACAGAGCAATGAACCAGAGTATATGCTGTGTGACACTGGCCTGATAGAAAATGAAAAAAAATTACACTAGAAAAATAATTATATTTTTGGGTTAGTTAAATTTAAACTAATGTTGTTAGGGAGATATCAGTGGTGGCAGTAGTCACAGCATATGCTGTGAGCCTTAAACACACAGCTGAAAGCCTGGCAAATGCTAATAAAAAAGAAAAAAAAAACGGCACGAAATATAGCCCTAAAAAGGGCTTTTTGGGGTGCTGTGCTTGCAGCAGAGATGAGTGGAGTCCTTCTGGACTGTAAATACACTAGCCTAGCTATGTTTTTCCTATTAATGTCAGGAGCAAAAACACAACACGTCCTCTCATTAAAAAAGCAAGGTCATTATGAGTCTAAAATGGCGGATTCCGAGTAGCTGGGAGTGTCTGTGAGGGAGTGTCTGATGTTGATTGGCTCTAATGTGTCAGGCGGCTGTGACATAAAGGGTCAAAGTTTCCACAATGATGACACATAGGGGCGGATCGAACATCGCCATGTGTTCGCCCACAAACGCGAACGCGAACAACCTATGTTCGCTGTGAACCATTCGCGGGCGAACAGTTCGGGACATCACTAGTGGTCTGATCGTTCTATACAAAAACAGACCTAAGATCTCGGTAGACTTAAAGGGACAGTATACTCTAAAATTGTTTTCCTTAATGTGTTTCCAATTACTTTTTTACCAGCTGCAGAGTATAAAATGTATGAGATTTGCTTTTTTAAGGCTTATTTGTGTATATGAATGAGCTGATTTTGTGTTTTGAAGCCACAACCTAATAAAATGGGTTGAGCTTGTAGGTATAATCGGATATCATTACTTTATCACATTGTGTACATATACATGCTTCTTTATCTTATATCTGTCCGTAAACCAATCACCAATAATTGGAGAGAACAATGGAAAATTAAAATTGTATTACCTTATTTCTTCTATAACCCACTGGGAGTGTAATTTCTTATACTGGCTGTGTTAATACAGCTTGGCCTGGAGACCAAAGACTTTCAGGATGGGTGGGGATACCTCAGACTAAATGAACTAATTCAAATGCTAATATAAGGTTAATGGAAATACGTGTAACAATTTAATACACTCCAGCAGGTAAAGTGGATCATTGGGAACAAATTAAAGGGGAGACATTTTTTAAGTAAACTGTCCCTTTAAGCCAGTAACATGCAGTAGGTGAGATAATAAGGACAGGTGTGCCTCACTACAGAAACACTTACAATCCATACAGAGCTTGATAAATATGCCCCCATGATTGTTTTATGTCCAATTTATGCTATACTTTAATTTCAAAGTACATTGAGATATTAATTATTAATTATGGAAAATTCAATAACAAGTGGAAAAATTGAGGTCTTCTAAAACTGTAGTGTAACAATCAATCACGTTTTTTGGTTGCAATCCTGCCTGCCCCTCCCTCTATCTGTAAAACCAACTGCACAGCTAAAATGTCTTGGATTAGTATGGTTTTACACAAATTAAAAAATGTGTCTGTTTTAGGATTACAAAGTGTTTTTTACGTTGGTTGTTTATGACATACTTCTATTTTCCCATGACAATTCAAGCCAGTTGGAATGGGGAACTTTAATTGATGTCCTAGGATAGAAGTTAAAAAAGATTCTTTAAAATCGCTATAATTTTTCCATTTGTTTTGGTCATGTATCCAGAAATGTAGATGACTACCAGTATAAGTAAGATGTTTTATACAGTAATCTCTATATTTTCCTATTTATGACCAGATTTAAACACCTCATAGTTTAATGTAATTAAACATAAAATGATACATAGGAAATAAGTATCTTATTGTCTTCATCTAATTTCAAATTTACATAGTTCTCATCTGTCTTGGGAGAGAATTGTCAAATCAGCTATGTTCTGTCCTTCTTGCTATCTGCCCCTATTTATGAACTGCTTAGTATAAAATAAATGAGTCTGCCTACATCCCACCAAATAAAGTGCATACCCCACCAGGGATGCCCAGTCCATGCATCCTATATGCACAGCTTTTTCTGGACAAACCAGATGGGGTATTTCCCTATTTAACTGTGCTTCACCTCAGAATCACTGCCTTTGGACCACATATAGGCCCCTAGTTATCAAACCATCAACCTCAAATACGCTGTAATTCTGCAGCGTATTTGTGGCGAGGCTGATTCGCCTTAGTTATCAAGCCCTAGACACCGGCAAAAGTAGAATTTAGTGACGTAAGCTTCGATCCACTGGACTCAGTCCAACACAGATCGATGCTTACGTCACTACAGATGTTCCGCACACAAGTGCGGCACAATCTGACTACTTTTGCTAGTTATCAAAAAACTAGCAGGTACTTTTCCGGCCCAGCGTACCTGGTTTTCAAACCGCCACCCTGGAGGCGGCGGATCCCATAGGAATCAATGGGAGTCTGACCATAGCGAAAGTTCATGTTTGCTGCTGCCAGACATCCCATTGATTCCTATGGTAGTTTCTACACCTAACACCCTAATGTGTACCCCAAGTCTAAACACCCCTTATCTGTCCCCCCCTACACCGCCGCAACTAAATAAAGTGTTTACCCCCTAAACCGCTGCTCCCGGAGCCCACCGCAAGCTATAATAAATATGTTAACCCCTAAACCGCCGCTCTCGGTCCCCGCCGCAACTATAATATATGTATTAACCCCTAAACTGCTGCTCCCGGACCCCGCCGCCACCTACATTATACCTATTAACCCCTATCCTGCCCCCCTACACCACCGCCACTATAATACATTTATTAACCCCTATCCTGCCCCCCCTACACCGTCGCCACCTATAATAAAGTTATTAACCCCTATCCTGCCCCCCTACACCACCGCCACTGTAATAAAATTATTAACCCCTAAACCTAAGTCTAACACTAACTCTAACACCCCCCTAACTTAAATATTAATTAAATACATCTAAATAATATTTCTCTTATTAACTAAATTAATCCTATTTAAATACTTACCTTTAAAATAAACCCTAATATAGCTACAATATAAATAATAATTATATTGTAGCTATCTTAGGATTTATTTTTATTTTACAGGCAAATTTCAATTTATTTTAACTAGGTACAATAGCTATTAAATAGTTATTAACTATTTAATAGCTATCTAGTTAAAATAAAGAGAAATTTACCTGTAAAATAAAAACTAGCCTAAGTTACAATTACACCTAACACTACACTATACTTTAATAAATTATTCCTATTTAAAACTAAATACTTACCTGTAAAATATACCCTAAGATAGCTACAATGTAATTAATAATTACATTGTAGCTATTTTAGGATTTATATTTATTTTACAGGTAACTTGGTATTTATTTTAGCTAGTTAGGATTAATTTAGTTAATAAGAGAAATATTATTTAGATTTATTTAATTAATATTTAAGTTAGGGGGGTGTTAGGGTTAGTGTTAGACTTAGGTTTAGGGGTTAATAATTTTATTACAGTGGCGGCGGTGTAGGGGGCAGGATAGGGGTTAATAAATTTATTATAGGTGGCGACGGTGTAGAGAGGCAGATTAGGGGTTAATAAGTTTAATATAGGTTGCGGCGGGGTCCGGGAGCAGCTGTTTAGGGGTTAAACTATTTATTTAGTTGCGGCGAGGTCCGGGATCCGCAGGATAGGGGTTAATAACTTTATTATAGGTGGCAACGGTATGGGGGGGGCAGGATAGGGGTTAATAGGTATAATGTAGGTGGCGGCGGGGTCCAGGAGTGGCGGTTTAGGGGTTAATACATTTCTTATAGTTGCGGCGGGGTCTAGGAGCGGCGGTTTTTAGGCTGTATTACTTGAGATGTTAGCGCTACGAAAAATGTTGGCGCTCAGCAAATAACTGACAATAATAATAATAATAATAATGTTACAGTTTATGCCAATCATTTTAATCAAGGTGAGTTCACACACAAAGGGCTAGATTACTAATGTGCTCTTTTTAGCTCTCCTGCTCGAGCTTTAAAGTGAATGTAAAGTTTTATCAAGTAGTGCCGGGTTTTTAAAAATACTATTAAAAACAGAGGCACTTTCATTGATGAAACTTTACATTGCACCATATTTGTAGAAATACTTACCTCTTCATCTTGAAAGCCGCTCCAGCGCTGCGCCAACCCGTCGCAAGCCTCTTCCTTCGTCAGCAATGATGATTCTGGCATCCTCCAATCACGGCTTCCCCCTCGGGGGAAGCATTGCCTAAAGTAACGCCGTGATTGGAGGTAGGCCGTAATTTTAATTTCTGACGTAGGAAGGGTCTTGCGATGGGCAGGGGAAGCGACATCATCAGCAATCCGGTTTTCAAGATGAAGAGGTAAGTATTTCTACAAATATGGTGCAATGTAAAGTTTCATCAATGAAACTTGATGAAACTTTACATTCACTTTAACTTTGCATAACGGGTAACACTCTTATTACAAGTTGAAAGTAAAAAGTTTGCAAAAAGCGTGCAAAGAGTTGGACTTCAGATATCACAATTGCATTAATGTATTCTCCCCATAGACTTGGTGGCTAAATGTAGCCACCAATTAGCAAGCGCTACCCAGGTGCTGAACAGAAAATGGGCCGGCTCTTAAGCTTACATTCCTGCTTTTCAAATAAAGATACCAAGAAAACAAAGAAAAACTGATAATAAGAAAGTTGCTTAATATTGCATGCTCTATCTGAATCGTGAAAGAAAAAAATTGGGGTTTCATATCCCTTATATTAAAATCTACAACTGCACTACACAGCAGCCAAGAATCTTTATTAATTGTATATCCAAATATTATTTATATATATTATATTACAACATAATTTCATAGACTTGTTCCTATGTTTTCTAATACAGGTGGCCCTCGTTTTACAACGGTTCAATTTACACCGTTTCAGAATAACAACCTTTTTTTCCAGTCATGTGACTGCTATTGAAAAGCATTGAGAAGCAGTGCATTTATTAAAATAGCCAGTAGGTGGAGCTGTCCGCTTGTGTTGCAGCAAAGCCAAGCAAGCTGAAATTAATCAGTTTAACCAGACCTGAGCTATCGAGCAGATTTCAAAAGAACAAGATCTTCCTGTCTATAACTCAGTCCAGATTGGAATGCATAGAAAGAACTGTTTGCAGAAAAATGCAAGTGTGTTGTGTGATTATTTTATTAGGTAATGCTGTTTAGCAAATGTTTTTGTTCAATTAAAGTAGTTTAATTATATATTCTGTGTTGTGTGATTATTTTATTAGGTTTATAATGTTGTCTAGCATTTAAAGTCTTCATTTCAAAGCTTTTAAAATAATGTATTAGGTGTTATTTATGACAATTTTGAGAGGGGCCTGGAACCTATCTCCCTCACTTACCATTGACTTACATTATAAACTGGGTTTCAATTTACAACGGTTTCGATTTACAACCATTCCTTCTGGAACCTAACCCCAGCGTAAACTGAGGGCTACCTGTATAGGGCTAGATTATAAGTGGCCTATCGTGCGCAAGATATTAGATTTTTGTGGCCGTTTTGACCAAATTAAATTTAGCTTGTGTTACAAGTTGAAAGTAATTGCAAATACGTGAGCGCAATTTGCAATTTACGCTAGAATGATTACCGCGACTTCAGAGCGCTAGTTAACTGTTACGCAAATCAAAAAAGTGTCACAAAACACATCAAAATTACATTTATTGGCCAGTGAGCAATCAGTCAGAAATGCACTTCTGCTTGGTTATTAAATCAGAATAAATCATTTTCACATAACCATCTTTAATGCAACATGTTTATATGCATGATAGATATCAGAGGCATAACTAGAAACCACAGGGCCCAGGTGCAAGAATCTAAGAAGGTAGTTCCATCCCTGATAGATATTTAGTTTTTTGTCAATTGAGTTATACTATTCTCCTGTAACAGAGAAGGAAGTATTCGTCTTTCTATCTCTGCTCATCTTTCCCTCACACCCCGCAAACCCAGTCCTCCTACCTACCCCTTCTATTAACATAACTCTCTGATACTATTTTCCAGTAACAGAGAAATAAGTCTTTTTTCTTTCTATCTCTGCTCATCTCACAATCTGCCCACTTGACCCTATTCCTTTACGACTTCTTCCCTCTCTCCCTGCTTCATTAACCCCTACCCTAACCCATCTTTTTAACCAGTCTCTCACTGCTGGCACATTCCCTGATACATTCAAGCATGTTTCAATAACACCAATCCTAAATAAAAACCCTCACTTGACCCCCCCCACCCCTTCTAATACCAGCATCCTTACTTCCCTTTGCCTCCAATTTATTAGAAAATGAATCAATAATCATCTTATTTCATTTCTTTCAACTTTAAACATTTAGATTAATTTTAACGAAAACTAATGTAAATATTTAACTCAAATTCTGTATTAGTTTTGTTTTAAACTAAACGAATACTGAATACTGAAGCCAACAAATTTGTTACAAAAATTTAAGAAAACTTAACATTTATTGGCTGCACAAGTCTAAGGTTTACCCTTTCTCCTCTGTTTTTTATCCTACCCTAAATAAATCTTGAAATGCATTGACTCCCTGATGTAACTACAATCCATGAGACAAGTTACCCCAAACCTTGCGCCTCTGCACCGTCAACCTGTAGACTGTAAGCTTTTCAGAGCAGGGCCCTCTTCCTCCTGTACCAGATTAAGTCTATTATGTATTTGTATCCTATTAAAAACCCTTGTCATTGAATACAGAATTTTGCAGCGTTATAACAAAAAAATGATAATAATAATAAACGATATAGATCAATATCTAATTAGATAAATGTAGTAAGTCCCTTAACCCCTTCCTGCCCTTAGGACGTTCTATGCCGTCCTAACCGACCTATGCTTTAATGCCCTTAGGACGGCATAGAACGTCCTAGCCTTTTGGCTGTACTTAAAGGGACATTAAACCCAATTTTTTTCTTTTACGGTTAAGATAGAGAATGCAATTTTAAACAACAATCAAATTTACTTCTACTATCCAATTTGCTTCATTTGTTAGATATTATTTGTTAAAGAAATAGCAATGCACATGGGTGAGCCAATCACATGAGGCAACTATGTTTAGCCACCGCTCAACAGCTACTGAACCTATCTAGATATGCTTTTTAGCAAAGGATATCAAGATAATGAAGCAAATTAGATAATAGAAGTAAATTATAAAGCTGTTTAAAATTGCATTCTCTATCTGAATCATGAAAGAAAAAATGTGGGTTTCATGTCCCTTTAAGTCAAAGGCTCTTCCTGAATCGGGCTGGAGGGCATACCTAGCATCATAGGCACCCCCCAGGCACAATCCCATTATTGAAATCACGCGATCGCATGCATGATTGCGTGATTTGCTTTTCAACTTATTTGTTTACATAAGAACTTTGTTCCGATGTAAGCAAATAATTTTGGGCAGGAAGGAGTTAACAAAAAATAATAATAACAATGTTATGGGTGGAGAAAACATGCAGAAGAGATGCCAACAAATAATTTAGTTTATAACCCCATAGAATCTCTATTAGATTACTTACAGCAGAAAAAAATGTTTGTCTTTAAATAAGCTTGTTAACCTTTCTGCTATTTAAAAAACGTATATAAGTTGTATAAAATGAATAACTGACGGTAGTAAAATAATGTTCTATGTGAATATGTGTAGATGAAAAAGAAGCAGAACTCATGGTGTATCCTGCTGCCAAACATAATGACAAATCTGTCACATAATTCAGATTATGTACCGGTATTATACTCACCTCCCTGACACTTACAAAATTAAAGAGTTCATTGTCCTTGCCAAAATATATTTATCTTACTAATGTGTACAGTGATATAAATGTAAAATGCAGAGACAACAACACATTATTTGTTTACCCATAAACAGTTTCAGCTGCCAGTAGCATATGATTGATATTATTATAATTTACTATAAACTTCCCACCATATTCAGTGTCATTACATAAGAGGTTACAATGAGGTAGGTGACTAAAGGCAAATACAGTATACATTCTGATATGGTTATCTGTAAGGTCCATGACCTGAGTGCTTACAGTATAGACACTGTCAAGGCATGGAACTATGTGATTAATAAAATTCTGTATAATTCTTTTTGGGCCCTATTCTTTTTAATATTTTTATAAATGACTTGGAGCTAGGATTAATAGCGACATCTCTATTTTTGCAGATGATACTAAGTTAAGTAAGGTCATTGGGTCAGAGCAGGATGAACTTTTGTTACAAAGGGACTGCAAAAATTAGAAGTTTGGGCAGGTAAATGGAAAATGAGATTTAATACGGGAAAATGCAAGATTCTACATTTTGGAAGTAAAAATAAGCAGGCAACGTATTATTTAAATGGGACAAGACTTAGCCAAACACAGGAGGAAAGGGATTTGGGAGTAGTAATAGATAACAAGCTAAAGATGGGTGCACAATGCAGGGCAGCGGCTTCAAAGGCTAATAAGATACTGGCATGTATTAAAAGAGGCACTGGGGGGTAGTTATCAAGCCGTCAACCTCAAATACGCTGGAATTCCGCAGCGTATTTGTGGCGAGGCTGATTCGCCTTAGTTATCAAAGGCTCGAGACCGGCAAAAGTAGAATTTTGTGACGTAAGCTTCGATCCGCCGGACTCAGTGCGACACAGATCGATTCTTATGTCACTCCAGATGTTCCGCACACAAGTGCGGCACATTCTCACTACTTTTGCTAGTTATCAAATGACTAGCAGGTACGCTCGGCACTTTTACGGCCCAGTGTACCTGGTTTTCAAACCGCCACCCCTGGAGGCGGCGGATCCCATAGGAATCAATGGGAGTTTGACCATAGCGAAAGTACAAGTTCGCTGCTGACAGACATCCCATTGATTTCTATGGGAGCTGTCTGCACCTAACACCCTAACATGTACCCCGAGTCTAAACACCACTAATCTGTCCCCCCCCTACACCGCCGCAACTAAATAAAATTATTACCCCCTAAACCGCCGCTCCCGGAGCCCACCGCAAGCTACTCTATACATATTAACCCCTAAACCGCCGCTCCCGGAGCCCACCGCAACTATAATAAATGTATTAACCCCTAAACCGCCGCTCCCTGAAGCCGCCGCAACCTATATTAAATGTATTAACCCCTATCCTGCCCCCCCCCACACCGTTGCCACCTATAATAAATTTATTAACCCCTAATCTGCCCCCCCTACACCGTCGCCACCTATAATAAATTTATTAACCCCTATCCTGCCCCCCACTACGCCACCGCCACTGTAATAAAATTATTAACCCCTAAACCTAAGTCTAACCCTAACGCCCCCCTAACTTAAATATTAATTAAATCAATCTAAATAATATTTTTATTATTAACTAAATTAATCCTATTTAAAACTAAATACTTACATTTAAAATAAACCCTAATATAGCTACAATATAAATAATAATTATATTCTAGCTATCTTAGGATTTATTTTTATTTTACAGGTACCTTTCAACTTATTTTAACTAGGTACAATAGCTATTAAATTGTTATTAACTATTTAATAACTTACCTAGCTGAAATAAACTGAAATTTACCTGTAAAATAAATCCTAACCTAAGTTATAATTACACCTAACACTACACTATACTTTAATAAATTATTCCTATTTAAAACTAAATACTTACCTGTAAAATAAACCCTAATATAGCTACAATATAAATAATAATTATATTCTAGCTATTTTAGGATTTATATTTATTTTACAGGTAACTTTGTATTTATTTTAGCTAGTTAGAATAGTTATTAAATAGTTATTAACTATTTAATAACTACCTAGCTAAAAGAAATACAAAATTACCTGTAAAATAAATCCTAACCTAAGTTACAATTAAACCTAATACTACACTATCATTAAATTAATTAAATAAACTACCTACAAATAACTACAATTAAATACAATTACATAAACTAACTAAAGTACAAAAAATAAAAAAAGCTAAGTTACAAAAAATAAAAAAATAAGGAATCAGCCAATCAGATTGAGCTTGCATTCTATTGGCTGATCGGAACAGCCAATCAGATTTTTCCTATCTTAATTCCGATTGGCTGATAGAATCCTATCAGCCAATCGGAATTGAGGGGACGCCATCTTGGATGACGTCCCTTAAAGGAGCCTTCATTCGTCGTAGTCCGTCGATGAAGAAGGAGGTTCCGCGTCGGCGGGAGGAAGATTCAAGACCCGGCTTGGAAGATGACATCGCCCGGATAGAAGACCTCTTCAGCGCCTCTTGGAAGATGACATCGGGCGGATCAAAGACTTCTTCAGCGCTGCCTGGATGATGACTTCATCGGATGGAAGATTTCTTCAGCGCCGCTTGGAGGATTAACTTCTTCCGCTCCGGATGTCCACTTCGGTTCCATCGCTGCTCGGCTGAGTGAAGACAGGGTAGGATGATCTTCAGGGGATTAGTGTTAGGTTTTTGTAAGGGGGGTTTGGGTTAGATTAGGGGTATGTGGGTGGTGGGTTTTAATGTTGGGGGGGTTGTATTTTTCTTTTACAGGCAAAAGAGCTGAACTTTTGGGGGCATGCCCCCACAAATGGCCCTTTTAAGGGCTGGTAAGGTAAAAGAGCTTTGAACTTTATTTAATTTAGAATAGGGTAGGGCATTTTTTATTTTGGGGGGTTTGTTATTTTATTAGGGGGCTTAGATTAGGTGTAAGTAGCTTAAAATTGTTGTAATATTTTTAAAATGTTTGTAACTTATTTTTTTATTTTTTGTAACTTAGCTTTTTTTATTTTTTGTACTTTAGTTAGTTTATGTAATTGTATTTAATTGTAGTTATTTGTAGGTAATTTATTTAATTAATTTAATGATAGTGTAGTATTAGGTTCAATTGTAACTTAGGTTAGGATTTATTTTACAGGTAATTTTGTATTTCTTTTAGCTAGGTAGTTATTAAATAGTTAATAACTATTTAATAACTATTCAAACTAGCTAAAATAAATACAAAGTTACCTGTAAAATAAATATAAATACTAAGATAGCTACAATATAATTATTATTTATATTGTAGCTATATTAGGGTTTATTTTACAGGTAAGTATTTAGTTTTAAATAGGAATAATTTATTAAAGTATAGTCTAGTGTTAGGTGTAATTGTAACAGGTTAGGATTTATTTTACAGGTAAATTTCAGTTTATTTTAGCTAGGTAAGCTATTAAATAGTTAATAACTATTTAATAGCTATTGTACCTAGTTAAAATAAATTGAAAGGTACCTGTAAAATAAAAGTAAATCCTAAGATAGCTAGAATATAATTATTATTTATATTGTAGCTATATTAGGGTTTATTTTATAGGTAAGTATTTAGTTTCAAATAGGATTAATTTAGTTAATAATAAAAATATTATTTAGATTTATTTAATTAATATTTAAGTTAGGGGGGCGTTAGGGTTAGACTTAGGTTTAGGGGTTAATAATTTTATTACAGTGGCGGCGGCATAGTGGGGGGCAGGATAGGGGTTAATACATTTATTATAGGTGGCGACGGTGTAGGGAGGGCAGGATAGGGGTTAATAGGTTTAATATAGGTTGCGGTGGGTTCAGGGTTAAACTATTTAGTTGCGGAGAGGTGCGGGATCAGCAGGAGAGGGGTTAATAACTTTATTATAGAGGGCGACGGTGTAGGGGGGGCAGGATAGGGGTTACTAGGTATAATGTAGGTGGCAGCGGTGTCCTGGAGCGGCGGTTTAGGGGTTAATACATTTAGAAGAGTTGCGTCAGGGTCTAGGAGCGGCGGTTTAGGGGTTAATACATTTAGAAGAGTTGCGGCAGGGTCTAGGAGCGGTGGTTTAGGGGTTAGTAACTTTATTTAGTTGCGGGGGGCTCCGGGGGCGCCGGTATAGGGATAGAACAGTGTAGTTTAGTGTGAGTGCTTAGTGACAGGCTAGCAATAAAGCTGGGAAAAAGCCGAAGGGCAGCGAGATCGGATGAGTGATAACTCTCACAGTCCGCTGCTCATCGCCCCGCGGCTTTTTGACAGCTTTTTTTGATAACTTAGGCGAACGTATTCAAGGTCCGCGGCGGGGAAGGTAGGCGAGCTTAGGCGGGCGTATTGGGCCGGCGAAGGCAGAAAAGTAGACGGCTTGATAACTACCCCCCATTGACTCAAGGGAGGAAAGCATAATTCTGTCACTATTTAAAGCCCTGGTAAGACCTCACCTTGAGTATGGAGTGCAGTTCTGGGGACCGATCGCAAAAAAAGATATTGCAGAACTAGAAAAAGTTTAGAGAAGGACCACAAAGCTAATAAGGGGATTGGAGAATTTAACCTATGAGGAGAGGCTAGCCAAACTGGGTCTGTTTTCTTTAGAAAAAAGGCGCTTAAGAGGTGACATGATTACTTTATATAAATATATTCAAGGCCCATATACAGAGATGGCAGAAGCGCTGTTTATTCCAAGAAATTTTTTGTGACCAGAGGTTACAATTTAAGGTTGGAGGAAAGGAGATTTAATCTTCTGCAACGGAAACGTTTTTTCACTGTAAGAGCAATAACATTTTGGAACTCATTACCAAAGGAGGTAGTGAATGCCAATACCCTAGATACATTTAAAAATTATTTGGATACATTTCTTTCTATATACAAAATTCATGGATATGATTGCTAGTAATAAATGGGTCAAATTTTAGTGGGATTATTTAAGATAAACTGGAGCTTTTTGTATATATTTTAGATTTGTATAGGTTGAACTCGATGGACTTCGGTCTTTTTTCAACCTCATTACTATGTTACTATGTATTTACTGAACAATTAAGATCTCTGTGAGTTTTTACTTTATAAATATATGTATGTAAATTATGCATGATATAACAGTGCTACAGGCTCATTTTAAAGGGACAATCTACACCAGAATTGTTATTGTTTAAACAGATAGATAATCCCTTTATTACCCATTCTCTAGTTTTGCATAACCAACACCGTTATATAAATACACTTTTTACCTCTGTGATTAACTGGTATCTAAGCCTCTGCAAACTGCCCCCTTATTTCAGTTCTTTTGACAGACATCCATTTTAGCCAATCAGAGCTGGCTCACTGGAACTCCACTTGCGTGAGCACAGTTTTATCTATATGACACACGTGAACTAACACCCTCTAGTGGTGAAAAACTGTCAAAATGCCCTAAGAGAAGAGGCGGCCTTCAAGAGCTTAGAAATTAGCATATGAACATCCTAGGTTTAGCTTTCAACTAAGAATGCCAAGGGAACAAAGCAAAATTGGTGATAAAAGTAAATTGGAACATTGTTTAAAATTATATTCTCTATCTGAATCCTAAAAGTTTTTTGGGACTAGACTGTCCCTTTAAGTCTCATTTGGGTGCCCTTGTCATGTTGAGTAGTTAAAATGCTGTTAACTTCATGGATGCCAGGGAGGCAAAAAAAATGTATTTATGGTTAAGAAGAGTGTGTAAAAACAAGCATGGTAAGTAGTTTGGCACTGAAATTCAGCAAGGAAAATAAAAAGCATGCTCCCCAATATTTTGATTCTTCTATCTGAGGACTGGAAGCATGGGGGTGAAGCTAGGGCAGCTAGAAGGCAAAGTCAAGATGGTCAGGCATGATGAATGAGCAGTATAGTGGGTGGTGCTAGGATATTCTGAGTGCTTGACTGGGAAGTAAGAGAATTGAGTTGGGATATACTAGAGGCCTTGCTGGGCAACACAGAAGTAGATTTGTAACATTCTGGATATATTACACAGAAATATGGAATGATTTGGGACATTCTTAGGACATGCTCAGGCAGCACAAGTTGTAGATGGGAAGTTTCAAGGACATGGCACTGCAGCATGAGTGAGGAGTTGGGATATTTTAGAGGCATTGCTAGGAAACAAGCTAATGATCTTTAGATATTCCAGAGGTATGTCTAAAGAGTATGGGAGCAGAGTTCTGGATTCATGTCTGTGCAGGACAGGAGTAGAGCTGGAACATTCCAGAAGCAATGTTGCACAGTGTTAGAGTGGAAATGGGATATTGGGTATCAGAAGCAATGGAGTTTGGTCATTTTTTAGGTATGTTTGGGCAGCATAGGGGTAGAAATGGGACATTCTGCAAACATGAACAGGGGTGGAGTTGGGACATCCTGTAGGCATAGCTGGGAAGCACAGGGCACAGTTGGGACATTATTGTGGAATGGCTTGGAAGAATGGCAGGGGATTAGGAAAACTCCAGTAGAACAGTCTCTGCATAATCAACCTGTAAGCTGCCCTCCTCCTCTTGGGCAGACATAGATTGGAGATGGGATATTTTGTAGGAATGTCAGTGGAGCTGCCACATTCCAAAGGCATGGTTAGGAAGTATATCAGTGGAGTTAGAAAATTTGAGAGTCATACCTGGGAAGCATAGGGCAGAGGTGGGACATTCTTGAGGCATAGCTTGGCAGCACTGGGGGCAAAGTTAGGATAGCACACCCACCCAAACATGTGTGCACATGCACACAAAACCTCTTGCACATGCAAAAATAAGTCTATAAACAAACACATTAACATATATATGTGCACACACTCATACACCCCTAGATTTTGGAAGTGCTCTCATTTTATTCAGGTAATGCTGCATAGGACATGGGATATGTACCCAGTCTAGTTTGTGAGTGTGAACCCAATTTCCATATTTTCTACAATAAAGTCCTTCTAAAAGCCTTTTGTACACCCACTGTTTATTGATTCCATATGTAGTGTTTTTGGCCCTTATTATGTGTCCAATCCATAAAACAAAATGGCAGATTTAAAATACCATTAATTGAGTTCTTATATATTGTGGCCAAAATAAGATTAAATTAAATTTGCTATCAGATCTATTGTCACAAACACATGTCTCATTAAGTGTATCTGTATCTCATTAAGTGTATTACATGGTTGAGAGCTACTGTTCAGAATATTGTTGTGGTATGCCTACAGTTGTTTAATGGCAAAAAATATATACTTTATAAATCTTATTAAATGAGGTTTCCACATTTGGTCTACAATTATGAATATTTATTATGTCACTTGATAAAAATATTTAATGTGTTTAAAATATACACAATTAATGTCAGACACCGGTGTCTATAATATAATTAGTACATACAAATGCAATATAAGATACATTCGGCTAGATTTAGAGTTCTGCGGCCAAAGGGGTGCGTTAGCTACGCATGCTTTTTTCCCCCTGCTGGTATTTAGAGTTCACAGAAGGGCTGCGTTAGGCTCCAAAAAGGGAATGTATAGGCATATTTACTGCCACTGCAACTCTAAATACCAGCCGCGCTAACTTCTCCTCCCCATAGAATCCTATCAGCCAATCGAAATTCGAGGGACGCCATCTTGGATGACGTCCCTTAAAAGAACTGTCATTCGTCGGGAAGTCGTCAGCCAGGATGGATGTTCCGGCGTGGTGAAGATAAGGTAGGGAGATATTCAGGGGCTTAGTGTTAGGTTTATTTAAGGGGGGGTTTGGGTTAGATTAGGGGTATGTGGGTGGTGGGTTGTAATGTTGTGGGGGGTATTGTATGTTTTTTTTTACAGGCAAAAGAGCAGAATTCTTTGGGGCATGCCCCACAAAAGGCCCTTTTAAGGGCTGGTAAGGTAAAAGAGCTTTTCAATTTTTATTTTAGAATAGGGTAGGGCATTTTTTTATTTTGGGGGGCTTTGTTATTTTATTATGGGGCTTAGAGTAAGTGTAATTAGCTTAAAATTGTTGTAATATTTTTATAATGTTTGTAAATTATTTTTTTATTTTTTGTAACTTAGTTCTTTTTTATTTTTTGTACTTTAGTTAGTTTATTTAATTGTATTTATTTGTAGGTATTTGTATGTAATTAATTTAATGATAGTGTAGTGTTAGGTTTAATTGTAGATAATTGTAGGTATTTTATTTAATTAATTTATTGATAGTGTAGTGTTAGGTTTAATTGTAACTTAGGTTAGGATTTATTTTACAGGTAATTTTGTAATTATTTTAACTAGGTAGCTATTAAATAGTTATTAACTATTTAATAGCTATTGTACCTGGTTAAAATAAATACAAAGTTGCCTGTAAAATAAATATTAATCCTAAAAAAGCTACAATATAATTATTAATTATATTGTAGCTATATTAGGGTTTATGTTACAGGTAAGTATTTAGCTTTAAATAGGAATAATTTATTTAATAAGAAATAATTTATTTAGTTAGATAAAAATTATATTTAACTTAGGGGGGTGTTAGTGTTAGGGTTAGATTTAGCTTTAGGGGTTAATAACTTTATTATAGTAGCAGTGAGGTCCGGTCGGCAGATTAAGGGTTAATAATTGTAGGTAGGTGGCGGCGACATTGGGGGCGGCAGATTAGGGGTTAATAAATATAATATAGGGGTCGGCGGTGTTAGGGGCAGCAGATTAGGGGTACATAGGGATAACGTAGGTTGCGGCGGTGTGCGGTCGGCAGATTAGGGGTTAAAACATTTTATTAGAGTGGCGGCAATGTGGGGGGGCCTCGGTTTAGGGGTACATAGGTAGTTTATGGGTGTTAGTGTACTTTAGAGCACAGTAGTTAAGAGCTTTATGAACCGACGTTAGCCCAGAAAGCTCTTAACTCCTGGCTTTTCTCTGCGGCTGGAGTCTTGTCGTTAGATTTCTAACGCTCACTTCAGCCAAGACTCTAAATACCAACATTAGAAAGATCCCATTGAAAAGATAGGATACGCAAATGGCATAGGGGGATCTGCGGTATGGAAAAGTCGCAGCTGCAAAGTGAGCGTTAGACTCTTTCATGACTGACTCTAAATACCAGCGGTAGCCCAAAACCAGCGTTAGGAGCTCTAAATCTAGGCGTATGTACATAATATCATTATACAAATTATAACAAGCGTTAGAGATAGATATCTACAACTTGTGAGCGATAATTATGGCTATTCATTACAAGTATCAGATTATAGCAATCCTGTTTGTGAGAAAATATACAAGTGTCATAATATCACAAGCGATCTTACCATATGCAAGAGCAATAGAAGAATGAATGTCAAATAGAACATTTGTTCTTCTTGCAGTATCTCCAAATTATAACATCCTCAGCCAATATTTATTTTTGACAAGGTGCTAAAAAAGCTGTTTGGACATGCTATAGAACATTCTAAAATTCTGAATAGAGTCTAGGCTGAGGTCTCCTCACTAAAATCAGAACAGTGCCAGTGGCTTATCATAGAAAGAAACAGTTATGTATTATTAACATGTATAGCGCTGTAGAATATGTTGACGCTCTACAAATAACAGATAATAATAATAATGATAATAATAATAATAATTTAGTATTATAGTTTGTTTGTAAAGCACTGCTAAATTCTGTAGCAATTGGAAAATATAAACATATTTTATTAACCCCTTAACGACTGAGGACGTGCAGGGTACGTCCTCAGAAAAAAGGCAGTTAATGCCTGAGAACGTACCCTGCACGTCCTCAGTGTGGAAAGCAGCTGGAAGCGATCCTGCTCGCTTCCAGCTGCTTTCCGGTTATTGCAGTGATGCCTCGATATGGAGGCATCCTGCAATAACCTTTTTAAGTCATCCGGTGCAGAGAGAGCCACTCTGTGGCCCTCTCTGCACCGGAGATCGGTGGCTACCTGCGTTGGTGGGTGGGAGCCGGACCGGGAGGCGGGTGGCGGCCATCGATGGCCATGTGGATCTGAAGGGGGGCGGGATCGTGGGCGGGGGTGGCTGGGGGCGCGCACGGGCGCGCGCGCGTGCACGGGAGGGTGGGGGCGGGCGCGTGCACGGGGAGGGAGCGGGTGGGAACCACTACACTGCAGAAAATGGGGAAATAAAAAATATAATAAACAATAAAATCTAAACAATCAGCAAGGTGGTGGGGGTTTGTTTGTGGGGGGTGGGGGGGTTGGGGGAAGCTACACTACAGAAAAAAACAAAAAAAAAAACAAAAAAAGCACTTTTTATTGTAAACTGGGTACTGGCAGACAGCTGCCAGTACCCAAGATGGCCCCCAATAAGGCAGAGGGGAGGGTTAGAGAGCGGTTTTGGGGGGGATCAGGGAGGTTGGGGGCTAAGGGGGGGATCCTACACAGTAGCATATGTAAATATGCTATAAAAAAAATTTCATTTTTTTTTAAAAACCCTTTTATTTTAGTACTGGCAGACTTTCTGCCAGTACTTAAGATGGCGGGGACAATTGTGGGGTGGGGGAGGGAAGGGAGCTGTTTGGGAGGGATCAGGGGGTGGGATGTGTCAGATGGGAGGCTGATCTCTACACTAAAGCTAAAATTAACCCTGCAAGCTCACTACAAACTCCCTAATTAACCCTTTCACTGCTAGCCATAATACACGTGTGAGGCGCAACAGGATTTAGTGGCCTTCTAATTACCAGAAAGCAACGCCAAAGTCATATATGTCTGCTATTTCTGAACAAAGGGGATCCCAGACAAGCATTTACAACCATTTGTGCCATAATTGCACAAGCTGTTTGTAAATGATTTCAGTGAGAAACCTAAAATTGTGAAAAATTTTACGTTTTTTTTAATTTGATCGCATTTGGCGGTGAAATGGTGGCATGAAATATACCAAAATGTGCCTAGATCAATACTTGGGGTTGTCTACTACACTACACTAAAGCTAAAATTAACCCTACAAGCTCCCTAAAAGCTCCCTAATTAACCCCTTAACTGCTGGGCATGATACACTTGTGGTGCGCAGTGGCATTTAGCGGCCTTCTAATTACCAAAAAGCAACGCCAAAGCCATATATGTGTGCTATTTCTGAACAAAGGGGATCCCAGAGAAGAATTTACAACCATTTATGCCATAATTGCACAAGCTGTTTGTAAATGATTTCAGTGAGAAACCTAAAGTTTGTGAAAAAATTTGTGAAAAAGTGAACAATTTTTTGTATTTGATCGCATTTGGCGGTGAAATGGTGGTATGAAATATACCAAAATTGGCCTAGATCAATACTTTGGGATGTCTACTAAAAAAAAATATATACATGTCAATAGATATTCAGGGATTCCTGAAAGATATCAGTGTTCTAATGTAACTAGCGCTAATTTTGGAAAAAAATGGTTTGGAAATAGCAAAGTGCTACTTGTATTTATGGCCCTATAACTTGCAAAAAAAGCAAAGAACATGTAAACATTGGGTATTTCTAAACTCAGGACAAAATTTAGAAACTATTTAGCATGGGTGTTTTTTGGTGGTTTTAGATATGTAACAGATTTTGGGGGTCAAAGTTAGAAAAAGTGTGTTTTTTTCCATTTTTTCCTCATATTTTATAATTTTTTTTTATAGTAAATTATAAGATATGATGAAAATAATGGTATCTTTAGAAAGTCCATTTAATGGCGAGAAAAACGGTATATAATATGTGTGGGTACAGTAAATGAGTAAGAAGAAAATTACAGCTAAACACAAAGACCGCAAAAATGTAAAAATAGCCTTGGTCCCAAACGGACAGAAAATGGAAAAGTGCTCTGGTCACTAAGGGGTTAAAACCTTTGGATTATACTTGTTTGTTCCATAAAATTTCAGACATAGGACCACATTTATAATTTGTCATATAGACAAGGTTCGCTGCCAGGAACCTGTCCACTTGGTATCACTGCCTGCAGTTATCAGTCGCACCCTGTGATTGTGGGCAGCCAATAGCGTGAGAGTAGGGCTTGTCAATAAGCCTGATCAGACCTGACCAGGAGGATTTGACTCCACCACTATTAAGATGGAGTAGAGATTAAGAAGCAGCATTACTAGGGCCCATGAAGATGCAATCACAGCTTGATAATTGGAGCACATAGTGTGTATGCATGTGTAACAAGAAACCTCAGGGCCCCAGCGCAAGAATCCATGAAGGCCCCCCTCATTTAGTACGGTGTAAGGCTGGTGCTAGTTACTCCACACACACATAAATATATACATACATACACATTTTCAGGCTTAATATATAATCAGTTTATCCTCTAGACCCTCTGGATTGCAAACATATGCAGAAAAGTAGTGATCCTCAGTTGGCATAGCTGGGAAGCACAGGGCACAGTTGGGACATTATTGTGGAATGGCTTGGAAGAATGGCAGGGGATTAGGAAAACTCCAGTATAAAATACAGCTAAAACAGTAAGCTAGTTTGAGATAAACACCTTATTTAATAGAACCTAGTAATCACTACATGGGAAGAGGCAGATGGGACAAGTCTTTTTAAGCATAAAGTTTGCATCATGTATCAGTGATGTTAGTTTTTTCACTATGTTTTGCTTCTCTGAAAACAATGTGCTGTAAACATGCAACCCTTAACCCTTAACCATTTAACTTTTATTTCCCATTCCTCTCATCTCCCCTGCAGCAGGGGTCAAGTCCTACAAAAAAAAGTGTGGGAACTCACCAAGACTTCCACCCCCCTCACAATTAATATTGTTTTTACTAAAAATTGCGTTTAATTTTTCATTAGTTAAATAAATAATTTTGTTTTGGCAAATTAGTAATGTTAAGTTTAAAAAAAAAATAGTTTAGTCAAATTAGTTATGTTAAGTTAAATCGTTTTTCGGATCCGTTCATTTTTTTGTATCCATTCTTTATTCATGTGCATTATTCTATTCTGAAGTTTAGAATAGAATAATGTATAAAAAGAGGGGTAATTAAATATATGCCCCACATCCTATGTACTTTGTCTGCTGGAGGTTGCTGTTGGTATATATATATATATATATATATATATATATATATATATATATATTTTATGTTTGGACTTTTAGTTGTCTACATCCTGAACTCTCCTTATACAGGTATACCCCACTCATACAGCGGGTTAGGGACCGCAGCCCCGCTGTAAAGTGAAAACCGCCTTAAAGTGAAACAAGGCAGTTTTAGCTTTCTTTTTACTTGCCAGTGTGTTTAAAGACTTGAAAACATGTTTGAACTAACATATATTAGGGGTGCAATAGTGCTACGTTTAGTTTAACACTAGCACAGCACAGTATTAATGAATACTGTACCTGTAAAATAGTGACAATTACTGTAGTACAATTTGCCAGGCTATATCACTGAGACACAGATTGCACTGTAATGCTGTAAACAGAGTGAACTGCGCATAACAAAATAGTGCCAGTCACTTTTCTCGCATTCTCACAATGATTACAGCACTGTTTCAAAATCCTTGGAGGTTGAACTTCAGCTCCACAAAGCGCTGTATGGAGCAAACACATGAATCCACACAGTTTTATTAATTGCTGAGTCTAAATGATCAGGACTTTGAAGGGTTGGAATTGGAAGAGTTTTTTTCAACAGTTTCACAAGATATAAAACTGGAAGATTTATTTCATAATCTTGAGATCATGAGACTAAAAGAAACACGTCTCAAATTAGACTCATGGATCTTGAATAAATATCTGACACTGCAAATGATTCCCAGGGGTTTAAGAGTAAAACAAAATTCCAAATTTTGATGTTATTGATACTGAGTTCATTAGAGAATGGAATAGTATTCTTTCTGAATGTTCTTTGCGTTTAATGACCATGTTAATTAAGTACAAAACAGAACAACTTGCTCTTGTTAGAAGCAATATTGTCAAATTACAATCTGACTTAAACTATTACAAAGACAGTGAGGAATATGCTAGATTTGACGTGCTGTTAAGAGACATAGTGGAGACTTCTAAAACAGACTTGATTCATACTAAACATTCTACGTTCTTACGTGACCAAAAAGACTACAATGATGGACAGGTTTTTATATGGCAGAAACACAGGAGGTTTAGAAGGAACAGACCAGGTCCTAATAATAATAATAATAATGGTAAAAACAAAAAATAAACATAACGATCAGCACTAATGGTCCAAGTACCAACAAAGGTAAAAATAAAAATAATTATGAAAAACCACCTCAGGTTTTTCATGTGGCCCAGAAACATACAGGAGGGGGAGGGAAACAACCCCCGAAACAGCCACCGATACAGTCACATCGTTATACACTGAGGGAACAAAAAATGAACACACAACAAGACAAAACAATGTAATTAATGTATCTTCACATGTCCTTACCAGAATTGAAATTAAAGTACTTGAGTATGGCTTGGGTTTTTGTCCTAACAGAAGGTTTGACATCTTTCAGACTATTATTGATGTCAACCGTTTTGTTATAAAACACCCTCAAAAAACATTTTCACTCAAACAGGGTTTCAGATGAACCCGTTAGCAACACATACCCTGTTAGTAAACAACCTACTAATTTAGAGTTTGTAGAAGCATGCAGTGTGGTCACTCTAGAAACTTTAGAAGCTGAATCAGGAATTGCTTCAGAACCTTCTATTGGAAAATTACCTAAGCTTAAACCCAGCACGGATTTTTATCCAACTCACAACAGGGGAAAAGCCCTAGAAACATTCCATAAAAGAGTTGTGGAAGATTTACATCAATTGAATCAAACCAATAGTCAACCAACACATAACCTCTCCAGACTGGAGAATGAGGCAATTGCCTCACTGAAAAATAATGACTCCATTGTCATACACCAGTCTGATAAGGGGCGCAGTGTGGTTGTAATGGATCGTACACAGTATGTGAATGAGGCCTTACGCCAACTAGGGGACAGTAATATTTATACAGTTTTGAAGCGAAACCCGGTTACTGGGTTTCAACATGAACTTGGACAGGTCCTGGATGATGGGGTAGCTTTGGGTATATTGGATCAACAGACATCCAATGCACTGTTTGTTGGTCATCCCTTAATTCCTGTCTTCCATCACCTGCCCAAGGTTCATAAAAGTTTGATCAATATGAAAGGTCGACCCATTGTATCTGATATTGGCTCTTTACTGGAGCCTTTGTGCGATTGGTTGGATAAGATCTTACAACCTTTTGTACAGGTACTTCCTAGCCATGTCAGAGACACTACACATGTTTTGAGTATATTGGACAATGTGGAGTGGAAGGAGGAATACAGTTGGCTCACTATCGATGTGGTGTCTTTGTATTCCAATATCCCTCATGACATGGGTCTGGAAGCTATAAGATTTTTCCTTAATATGGATCAAGATATGAATGAGCTAACCACTGACTATCTCTTGCGAGTTACACAGTTCCTTTTGGAACATAATTATTTCCTCTTTGAGGGGGTATTCTACCTGCAGAAGCAAGGCACAGCAATGGGGGCCAAATTTGCCCCCTCCTTTGCAAATTTGTTTATGGGCTGGCTTGAACGTATGTTTCTGTATGGTGAGGGTAACCCCTTCAGAGAGGAAATTGTGTTCTATCGACGCTTCATAGATGACTTCATCTTTATTTGGTCATCTACTGAATCAAGAGCCATCGAATTTATAAGTTACCTAAATACTAGTGAAAATGGGCTTAATTTCACTTTTGAATGGCATAAAAACAATGTGAACTTCCTTGACATCACTTTAAGTGGTGTGAATAGAGAGAAGAAAATTCACTCCAAACTCTATAGAAAGCCTATCTCTGGTAACACTATCCTCCACAACAATAGTGCCTATCCTTCAAATGTGTTTAAAAGAATTGCCAGAAGTAAATTCCTGAGGGCACGGAAGATATGTAGCAGAGGTCAGGACTTTCTAGTAGAGAGCACTAACATCAAGAAAAGATTAAAGTCAAGGGGCTATTCACCCAGATTGCTTAGCCATTTAGCAAAAAAAAAAACCCTGGAGGAGGGTAGACCCTAAATGCAAAATCCTGTCCAGAAAAATATGGAGGATAGGGATCTATCCTTTATTACTAAATACTCTTCTGATTTCACTTCTGTATGTGACATTGTAAAAAAATATTTCCCAATTTTACTTGGGGATACTTGTCTCAAAAAAACGGTTGAGAAAGGATTTAAATGTGTGTATTCAAGAAATTTCACTCTGGGTAATATCCTTGCCCCCAGTCAGTTACCTAACTAAAAGAATAATGCTGGATCATGGTAACTAGTGAATGGCACATATAAATGTGGTAACCATAGATGTAAGGCATGTGATTTTGTTTCTGAGGGCAAGGATTTTTACTCTTGCCACTCACAGGAAACATTTCTCACTAAAGGTTGTGTAAAGTGCTCAACGAATTACGTCTTATACCTCATTGAATGTATTGACCATTAAAAGCAGTATGTAGGCATGACTAGCAGGGATGTCAGAACCCGCATTTGAGAGCATCTGGGCTATATTAAATATGAAAAACCATGCTCAGGATTATCAAGACACTTCCTTGAGGTACACCAAAAGACGTGAAATCTTTTAAATGGCGAGCAATAGAGGCAGTAAAACTACCTATGAGGGGTGGTAACAGGGATCAACTTCTAGCTAGGCAAGAGGTGTATTGGATTATGAAACTGCAAACTCAAATCCCTTTCGGATTCAATTCAGAACACGATATAATAAATCATTGGAAATAAATTGGTATACATCCTATACACTATTAATAAGTGAGGCTTATAGTACTTTACTTGTACAATATATTTAAATGGTAGGAATACATTGATTGGAAAGGATCATAAAATATAGAACACACATATATATATATATATATATATATATACTAACACTTTATTTATATTTAATATTTATTGTTGTTACAATCCATATCCTATCTCTTTGCTCAGTATTCTTATTACCTTTATATGTGATTTTATATATTGCTTAAGTAAATTCATGCTTAAAACAATACATAGAGTAGAAATTACGACATGTGAATATCTGATATACATAGAGTGCACTTTGAATGAACAATGAGCCACTATTAAGTTTGCTTATTAGAATAAATGCTTAGTGATGTAAGAATCTATTGAATTTCTAATGTGTTTTGTGTATTAACATTTCTTATGACTGTTGTACTCATTCCTAATTTACAACCCTAGTATAAATTTATAACTTTGTATATAAATTAATTTGCACCTTTAGTATATATTCATTCCTTTGTGTATATTTAGCTCAGCATGTATAATTTGTGTGGTAAAGGGTTAATGATATTGGAGGTGTGTCGACACTAACCAATGAATTCTCGTAACATGCTTTTTAAACTTGAACCACAGCTCTATCTACAGGTTTATGATTATGGCTTATGCCGAAACGCGTAAAACCTGTTTTCTTTTTTCCACCATGTGTTTTATTATGGATTAATAAAGTATAAATTTTATTGCATCAGCTTTCGGAAATTAACTTTTTTTTTTTATATATATATATTTTTTATATGCTTGCTTAAAGGACGACAAGGCATCCTTTCTCCTTTCATTTCCGTCTGTGAAATTACCTGCAGTTGCATCTGTTGTTCCCGGCAACCTCCGTTTACAGAGCTGGCAAAGTCACTATCGGACAAGAAGCACCCCTGAGGATTGGCTCAACCACTACCCACGTGATAGTTCCTAGCTCCGGCATTGGAGGAGACACGCACAAGGAAGTGCATTGGAGGATTACAGTGCCGCAGAGCCATGTTACACACGGATGTGTGTTTGTTTCACAGGCTGCTGTAAGAAGAGTCTCCGTTCCCCGCTGCCAAGAAGACAAGGTGAGCAGGAGGAGACCTATTGGCTCCGATCCGCTTCAGTGGATGTTCACCTAAGGAGGATCTTCAGACAAGGGTGAGTGCTTTATTCATGTATGAGCCTAATCTGTGATAGGACTGTTTCTTATACATTCCGTTGCACCGAGGAGGAAAAGAGGGGTAATCAAATATATGCCCCACATTATATATATATATATATATATATATATATATATTATGGTTGGACTTTTAGTTGTCTACATCTTGAACTCTCCTTATACACATGAAAAACAGTACTCGCTATGAGGGTATAACAAGTGGAGGAGTTGCCACATCTATAAAATCCTGGTTTTGGTGCATGCTTTTCATTTTGAGACCAGTTCAGTCTTTACTAACAATGAATTTAAATTATGACCTTTTTTGTATACCATCCTTGGGGGTTTTGTATGCAAGAACGGTAGAGTGGGGTCACATGCCAAGAGATGCCAATGGTTATTATTAATTGTTGTTGTTGTTATTAATTGTTCACCATATTTATAGACTCAATGGGCTATAAGTGGTCAAAAAAGTTATTGAATCATCTATATTCTTGCCCTTCTGGGGTTTAGATATCAATTCATTTTGACTCAATTCCTTAATCTGTGTTAATACTTTATCCACTATATTTTCTAAATAGCCAAGTGAGAGGTATTTTATTTTCATATTTTCAAGTTGTTCTTTCTTGTTATCTTCCTCTGTATTGTTCCTGATTACTCAAAGCAACTGAGATTTCAGGATGACATGATGAAAACTCCTGAATTGTAATAATTATTTTTTATCAGAAGGTTTAGAGTATAGCTTGGTATAAAGGAAAGTACCCTGTTTTGTGCATTTTTTATAAACACAGAGATGTAAATAATGGATGTCCTGTGGATTTTCTTCCAAAAAAATATATTTATTCTCAAACCTGGACATAAATAGGTAGGCATAAGATGGGGTCACATTTGACCCCATCACTGTGTCAACCCTTTGTAGATAAAAAGTGTACTCAAATTTAAAGTAATTGTGTGTAAGACACATCTGTAGCAACTCCATCAAAAAATCAATAGGGGGGCCACAGTACTCCTCATCACCAACATCATGTGGAATGCTGGTGTAAAAGCTGTTAACATCTAGAGTGACTAATATACATTCTTAATGTACAATTTGTGAATGCAACATTTTAATAAAATCTGTCGAATCTAAAAGGAATGCCCTGGTTTATTTAACAATCCCCTGCAGAATAAAATCTATATATTGTGCCACCAATTGAAAACTTGAACCTATGGCCGACACTATGGGATAGTCCCAGGGTCTTAGATAATTGAACACCTAGGGTATTCTACTGTTAGATATTTGTGTAATGGTTCCTCTATATATTCACCACATAGGGCATTATGCAGTGACTCATCCACTACTTTTTTATGTTTGACTGTTGGATTATTGGGTAGAATCTTTTAAGTGACACCATCATGTAATTGACTAATTAACTCCTCTCTTTATTATTGTGCACCAAGGATAACAATCACTCCACCTTTATCAGCAGAGCTTATGATTATAGAATCATCCTGTTGTAACTGTTTGAATGTGAGCCATTCATTTTTGTCTAAATTACTCCTAGGCCAAGGTATCTCAGAGCTTTTTCAAGAACATCTCTAGTACATGTACTAGAGATGTTTTTTTTACAAATTTACTATTTTTCTGGAACACAGGAACTGTTCCACTATCATCTTTGTTCTAATTTAAAAAAAATATATATATATAAATTTTGAATTGCCTCTGTCATCTATTGAAATCCCCCAAACAATCAAATGTGTTGATTTCAGGAGTGGGTCTGAAATGTAACCCTTTGTTCAATAAATTGGTCTCATACTAAGTCAAAGTCTTGTGGCTGATGTTTATAACCACATTCTCAGTTTGTATTACTGTCTTATTTTTCTAATGTTACCCCCCCCCCCTCCTAAAGTGGGATCTCCATCTTTTTTTTTTTAGTAGGGTTGGGTTTTTTTGCCAAACGAGAGGTGTTCTGGATCTTCCAGTTGAAGACCAGAACACCTCTAGGCTTAAATTCTAGGAATGACCTAATTAATGTTTGGGAATAACTTTTGGGAATTTTTTTGTAAATAATAACAATAATTTCCCCCCCTCCATTCCAATACAGTATATGATAAATCAGCACTATGGTACACTTATTATGTGGCTTTTATTATATTTTTTTTCATTTTCCTTTCATTAATTTATTTATTTTTCATCTATTTATTTTCCATCTACATATCTCTTCTTGTGTACCTATATGGCAATCTATTAAGGTTCCACAAAGGTTCTAATAATAATAATTTATTCCTTCTACCCAACATTAGTATTACACTGCACACCTTATAGCATGAGAAATTCTCTATGAGGTACATTGTCGCTGCCTATGTTACACATTATTGCGCTTTGTATCTGTACTGTTTTCAGCATATTATTGATATGGGATTTGTACCTATTCACATATATCTGTGATTAGAACTACTATTTAGATTTAACATTTAGGGGGAGTTACTGTTTGTATTAACCATTTAATCAATTAACCTATCAGTAGCTTTTGATTGATTTTTAAATATGCATTCTGCTCTGCCCCCTCAAACTATGATTAAGGCGTAACTGCTGAAACATGTCAGTCTAGGCATATCCTCCCCCCGGTTTTCCTTGGATGCATCCTGTTTGTACCTTTTAATCATTGTTAATTAAAAGACTTTTTACTTTTGGAAGATTGCGGATCCTTTTTCCTTTTTGTTTAGTAAAGTAAGGCACACTATATTTTGTTTCATTACTCATCAGTCTTTGATAAGAGGCTTTTCTTAATTGCTTACATTGTATATTATCCTCAGACTTTTCTGACATGATAGGATGCCTCATTATGTTTGTACGAGTATTAGCTGCTTCTACTTAGTTAAATAAACATTGTACACTAGATTATTCTTTGCATAAATGTGTTATAGATGATCCATTTATTTAGCCCACCTGGGGTGTTTTTGTTAAAATGTATAGTTTTGCTTATTTTTAAATAACATTGTGCTGTTTTTCAGACTCCTAACCAAGCCCCAAAGTTTTAGATGTATACTGATGTATACAGACTTCACATTGTTTCTGTTTGTATAATGGGTCTATTCATATGCAGGGGAGGGTGAGGATCTGCTCTCAGCCCCTTTCAGTGGGTGTTCAAGACTAATCTTATCAACAGTGCTAAATTGGGAGCTTCTAAGTATGTTTTTAAAAGGTTTTATACTGGATTTTTTCATATTAGTATTGGTGCATATTATTTGTTATAGTAATGTATATTACATGCACTTATATGGAAATATGTGTATACTATCCCTTTAACTTATGTTTAAGCCTTTGTATGCAACTACTAAGGCCCAAGATCATCATAACAGATTTTATCTGGGCATCCTGAGTCACCAATAATTACTATAGTTTAAAATGGTGTCCCCTCTTTTCTTGTGGTAATAATTCTCAATGTTACAGCGGTGCCCCCTACAGCATACTATTGGTAAACTATTGTTCAGCCTCCTGATCTTATTGTTATCAGCTGTATATGTTGGCTATATCTTTAGCTATTATTCTAGAGCAGAAATGATGCTATAGAATTTTCTTCAGGAGATGCTGCATCCTAAGTGAATCTTTTAATTGCTCTCTTCATATACCCCCTCCCTATGTCCCCTTGTTTTTGTTTTCTTTTACACAAATATGTAATAAGGGGTCCAAGACTGGCTACATCTCCTATATCAAGAGGCTTTAACTTTGATTTTGAAAGTTATATTAGTTGATAAGATTTTATCTATGTGTAATGTGTTAATACTTGTCCCAGAGACACCTCTCGAATTTACTGACGGCTGTTATACTAAACCCAAACGTTTTCTTTCATGATTCAGATAGAGCAGCAATTTTAAGTAACTTTCTCATTTACTCCTATTATCAATTTTTCTTCCTTCTCTTGCTATTTTTATTTAAAAAGCAGCAATGTAAAAGCTTATGAGCCAGACCATTTTTGGTTCAAAACCTGGGTTATGCTTGCTTATTGGTTTGTTAAATGTAGCTACTAATAAGCAAACACTATCCAGAGTGCTAAACCTAAAATGGGCCGCCTCCTAATTTTTAAATAAAGATAGTAAGAGAATGAAGTAAAATTGATAATAGATGCAAATTAGAAAGTTGCTTAAAATTGCGTGCTCTAGGAGGCTCTAGGTTCTAGGGCTGGAGAGGAGGTTCCGGGGGAGGAGCTCAGGTGTATGGCTGCTGCAGCACCTGGTCAGCATTTCCTCCACATCAAGCTGTTCGCGAAATTCTCGCGCCCAAAACCCTAGACCCAGGGTGGCTTGTTTAGCTACTCCACCGCTTCTGGAACCACAACAGTGCCACAGCATTGCACTGAGCTGCAGTCTGCAGCAGTTACAGGATTCTACCTTTAAAAATTAACACTGCTTTATGTGACTTTTAAAGTAAGCTGGAAACATTATTACGCCCGTGTTAAACCTGACTCTACAATTGAAGAGGAGCAGAGGATGCTTCACTGAAACCACGAGAGACCTACCTGGCTGGAGCCTTTCTGGGATTAAGTCAGTGGCGACTGATGGGCCTGGAGCGGAGATTCGCTTGCCACTCATGTACATCGGGCTTGTGACTCCTGTGATTGCTTGGCTCTCCCTGTTTGCGTGCCTCGCTGCCTGGTTGCAAAATTGAAGCTTTCCGTTTGCGCAGACCCTGGCTGATTCATATTTTGCTCACCTGCAGGTTAAGGAAGTAAGGGCAGAGAAGCTCTGAAATCTGCCACTCCTGGTCCTGGTGTCCCCTCCCACCGGTGCTGCGCGAGGGGCACGGACCAGCATTTTCATCATTCCCTGTCCTGGAGTGTCTTCCCGAGGTTTCCTACTTTCAAGAGCAAGTCTGGATTCAAGCAGTTGGGTGTTATTTTTGCCCCAGGCAAGGTGCAACCAAGCGTTCCCCCTCCCACCGGTGCTGCGTGAGGGGGGTCGCACTAGAGGGAGGTTCATCACCCACCAAGGCACGCCAGGACACAGCAGCAGGTAACGTCAAAATTGTCTGTTATCTCCCTTTCCCTCTCCCCCTCGGACATTGACTTATTTTTACATACAGGGGTTTGAGTTTTGCCAAGGGAATACCGGGAGAGAGAAAAGTGATTTACTTAGCACTATTGTTTGGTTTTGACTCAATATACCTTTATTTACCCAAAGTGTTCAACTGTCGGACAACGGGCACTGACTTTTATAATCTTGTTATTTAATTATTAATTCTGGTGATTTTCTCCTTAGTAGTGTGAAAATTAAGGTCTTCTTTAAGACTCCATAGTATTTTTTGTTCACCTTAATTGGCTCCAGGTACTAAGTAATTTTATTGATCAGCCCAACTTGGTTAAGCCATTTAAATTAACGAAGCCTGTTTGCTATAACTTCTTCTTTATTCATGTATGTATTAGATTGAGCAAGAGTAGAGAGAGAACAGGGAAGAAGGGGAAAAGGTGTAAAGGTGTTAGCAAAAGTGACATCTTAGGCTCCGGCTAAACTGGGCATAACAACTTCTGTGTTGTATTACCACAGGGTCCCTTCTTTTTTTTTCTTTTTTTTTTTTGGGGTGAAAACCAAAGCTCTACATGAAATTATAAATCATATCTCAATTACAAATGTAAACTGTGGTAGCCAGGGGGGCAGTTCAAATCAATTGATCCTGAAAGACAAAGATGCTTTAGATTTCTATTTCTTTTTGCAGTTACAAAGTATAAGATATTGCCTATATAACCTCTCTCTTCTTTTGTTGGGTATAAAGCTTTGTATATCTAGTTAAACAAAAGATAGAGGCTTGCACTTATAAATGTCTGTAGTATACTGCAATTAATTGCGGCAAATGTGAACTTTTGAAGTAAAATCCTTAGAGTTACGACCTAAATTGCCAAAATACTGTGGTGCCCTTTCTGGGGATGTATATGATAATTAAGTGCAATTCAACAGGGACAAAGTTTAAATAGCCTTGATAAATATTCCCCATTTCTTATTTTTTTGGCTGGACTGGCCACGTAAGAACGGTGTGATCTGCATATTTTATATAATATTTATTCTAAACATATGTTGATAATATTGGGTTAAACTTACGACCATAATAGTCAGAACCTTGGTAATTTACCTTAAGGGTTCATACTGCTAAAAGCCTTTAAGTTAAGGATACCTTAATTGTATAAAGGGTTAAACAAAAAACTGATTCCTAAGAGAATTTTTGGCATACATTCTGGTAAAAAGGTAAATAACCTATTTTAAATGGGTTTTTTTTCCCTCTTTTTTGGGGTTTTTCCTTCTTTTTGCCTCTATTTCTGAATTACCTCTTTACAGTACTAGATTAGCATACGCTAATAGGCAGACTATCTCTGGGTAACAGAGGGTGGCTCAACAGACACGCCTCAAACTGTCCTCCTTTTGCTGTTCTACCTATGGCTGGTCAAGTGACTCCACTGCATGAATTTTAGATTAATTAATCCTCGAGCATCTCCCCCCTCTTTTTTTTTTTTTGCTCCAGGTCTGATTCACTTTAGCTCTCCCTGGATACAAATCCTTTGTTCCAGGGCATATGCACTTTCACTTCACTTTGGGGTGGGGTTCATTTCTTTCTTTCTTTTTTTTTTTTTCCTTTTCTCTTCCTTATTTCTTGTAATCACTGCACGATAAGACACGTGGACCTTGGGTGTACACAGTGAGTTATTCACCTTCCTTTGTTTTTTTCACGACGTATGGATAAATTCCTTCACATTCACTCCTGGACTTTTTCGCCAGCCATGGCGGCCAAGCAGAGAGAGAAGAGGACAAAAGCCACGGCTGAACCACTTACAGAGATCTCTCTGTCTACAGCAAATATATCACCGATAAATGAGGTAACTAATATACAAGTCTTAGTGTCTAGCATTTCAGAGGCTTTAACCCCTAAATTTGACGCTTTAAGGTCAGAGATCAAGCAAGACATTACTCTACTAATGCAAGAGATAAAATTGTTTGCTAACAGGCTAGATGAAGCAGAACAGAGAGTATCTGATTTAGAGGACCTTACTACAGCTCATGGGTCTAACCTAGAAACCAATAATGTAATTATCTCTAAAATGCAGAGTAAAATTGAAGACCTTGAGAATCGCTCGAGGAGGAATAATATTCGCATTATAGGGATACCGGAGGGGGGACATTCGGAAGATTTTGCTCATTTATCCCAGAAACATTAGCACAGCTCCTTAAAATCCCTCCTAGTCACCCACAGATAGTTGTTGAAAGGATACATAGAATGGGGAAATTTGTAGCTGACAAGCAAGGGGTTAGTAGACCTAGACCAATAATAGCGAAGCTACTTAATTTTCAGGACAAGGTCACAATACTCCAACACTACCGGAAAAATCAGCCTATTACTATTAAAGAAAACAAAGTTCTTATTTTCCAAGATTATTCAGCTGAAACAGCTGCTAAAAGAAGAAATCTGGCCCCAATTTGTATGAAATTCATTCAACAGGGTTACCAGGCCCTAATTATATATCCCTCTAAACTAAAAATACATGCTAGAGGTGAAGTCCACTTTTTGATAATTCACAAGAGGCAGAATTTTTTTTGCTACAATTGAACTCATGTGTATCATAACTAATACTGTTTAAATCTTTGACTTAACTAGAAGTGTTTATAAGAATGGGTAGAATTTCCCTGTCCTTCTTTTCCCCCCTTTTTTTTTCTTTTTTTTTTCCTTTTCTTCCTCTCTCTCCCTCTTGTCCCTCAGTCGACAGGTTAATGTCTAATCCAATGGCCAATTTTAAAATAGTTTCATGGAATGTGGGGGGCATCTCAACTCCCATTAAAAGGAAATCAATCCTGACTCATTTGAGGAGACTTGAATCAGACATAGCTTTCCTACAGGAAACACACTTAAGCCTGGAGGAAACCCTGAAGCTTAAAATGGGCTGTGTGAAAGAAGTTTATAGCTCACCCGGCAAGGGTAGGAGTAGAGGGGTGGCCATACTGATGGGGAAAAGGATAAATGCAAAATTCATACATGCCTTATCAGATCCAGAGGGGAGATTCATGTTCTTAAAGATTAAAATTGATAATTCAATGTTCTCGCTCTGTAACATATATGCACCTAATGTTATTGATCCAGAATTCTGGAGTCAGCTGCCAACTAAAATCTTCTCTTATATGGAAGGATATTTAATTCTGGGAGGAGACTTCAATATGGCCCCTCATTGCCCCATAGATAGATTAAGGGAAAAGGTGAAACAAAAAAAGAATAAAAAAGACAATTTAGAAACCATATTATTGGCCAAAATCAAGCAGAATCTCAACATTAGAGATATATGGAGGATCCAGATTCCTGATACTAGGGAATTCACATGTTTATCTAATGCACACAAAACATTGTCAAGAATCGATCTCTTCTTGATTGGTGAAAGGTTGTGCACTACTAATGTAATGTAGTGTAATGTAAGAGCAAAAATACTACCTATCTTCCTCTCAGATCATGGACCAATCTCTCTGGACTTCCATTTGGAACTCTCTAAACCAAAATTCTCACGGTTTTACTTCCCCTCATTTTTAGCATCAGATTCCAAATTTAAGACCCAGCTGAAGATCAAATTCAATGAGTACATACACTACAACCAGGAATATCGAGACCGCCCTGTGATTTTTTGGGAAGCTGCAAAAGCGGTTTTAAGAGGGGAAATCATTGCCTACAATGCAATGAGAAACAAGAAATTAAATTTAAGAGAGCAAGAGCTAAATAACGCAGTGATAAATTCATATAATCATCTCCTTTTCACTAAAAATTCGGTTAACTGGGCAAAATATATTCGAGCTAAAAATGACAAGGATACTTTCTCAATTTATAGAGAATCCCAAAAGGACCTAAAACTGCAATCTAAACTCTACAGATATGGGAATAAATCTGGGAAATTACTTGCCAGATTGGTAAAGAGTGACAAAAAGTCATCATTTATTGAAAAACTTTACTCAGGTGGGAAGCTTCTTACGGAGAATGAAGACATATATAAGGAAATGGCTGAATACTATCAAGAGTCATATACCTCTAGAGATTGAGATCCATCACATGCAGAGGCTTTTTGGAGCAAAATCTGTTGCCCTAAAGTGTCTGAAGAAGCTATAGAGACTATTAATGCCCCGATTATAGTTGAGGAAATAGAGAAAATGATCTCTGAATCCGCAATGAATAAGGCATCAGGGCCGGGTGGTTTACTGAATGAATTTTACAAGATCTTGTTATCAGAAACTGCACCTTACCTCTGCAATCTATTTAATTCTATGTATATTAAGGGAGAACCGGTGCCGAAAACTTTCTCAGCTTAATTTACAACCCTCATTCTTAAAGGGGGGAAAGATCCAGCACAGAGAGAGTCATACAGGCCAATAGCTCTATTAAATGCCGATTATAAGATTTTTATGTCTATTCTGGCAAAAAGACTGCAGGGGATACTGCCTAACATTATAAACAAAGATCAAGCAGGTTTTTTAAATTCCCGAAACTCCTCAGCAAAAATTAGAGAGGTATTGGTGGTAACAGAATATTTCCATAATACAGAGCGATCGGAGGAGGAGGGGAGAGAGGGGCAAACTCCTGATTTAGCTGTCGTGACGATTGATGCTGAGAAAGCATTTGACTCAATTCAACATGATCATCTTTTTTCCTCGTTGGGACAGTTTGGTTTCAAAGGATGTTTCCTTAATTTTATCAAAAATCTGTACAACCATCCTCATACCAAAATTATAGTTAATAATAAAGTGTCTTCACAAATTACTCTTAACAGGGGAACTCGGCAGGGGTGTCCTCTCTCTCCTCTCCTCTTTAATCTCTCCATCGAACCACTAGCAATCGGGATCAGATTACAATTAGAAGGAATTGTATTAGGTAAACAAGAGATGAAATTAGAATTATACTTGTTTATTTATCAAATACTAAAAACAACATACCTAAGCTGTTGCAAATTATTAATCAATTTGGGTCATTCTCTGGTTATAAAATAAATGCTACAAAGTCAGAGCAGCTCTGGCTCCGGAAAAATATAGCCCATTTAAAACAGTCAAGGACTCTTTTAAATATCTAGGGATTTTAATACCTAGCAATCCAAATGATCTGTATAATCTTAACATCCGCCCAATTTTGACAAAAATTAAAGACAAACTCAGATGTTGGGAAAATTTACCACTTTCTATTTCGGGACGGATAGCTTTATTTAAAATGGTCCTTCTCCCTAAATTATTGTACTTGTTACAGAACACGGCATTAATACTCTTAGACAGGGATATTCAAACTTTGAACAGCATGCTTAGAGGTTTTATATGGCAGAAGAGGAAACCCAGGATAGCCCTGAATAAATTAACACAGGCCAAAGTATTTGGAGGCTTTGCGCTACCTGACATATGACTCTATAATTTGGCCTTCCTAGCACGAATTGTTGCAGATTGGCTTTTTAATAAAAAATTATATTTTGAATAACGTGTTGGAGGAGAGTGTTTGCGAACCATATCTCCCTTGCGCATTGTTGCACTGCGACCCAAAAGGACTCCCAACTAGAATTAAGAGATTTAAAATGATTTATAACCCATTGAAAGCATGGTGGAGGATAGGGAAGCTTCTCCTCATAAACTGCAAGGTTTCTAAGTATCTTCCCCTCATGGGGAACCCATTATTCCAAGCCGGCTTGGACTCATCAATTTTTAAGAACTGGCATTCAGTAGAGCTGAGCAGGATCACACAATTTATTGATGAGGAAAAAAAATGTATTAAAACATTTGAAGAAATTAAGAATAACTTTAATATTTCTAACAGGGAGTTCTTTGCTTATTTTCAAGTGAGGCATTATGCTCTAGAGCTAATGAGGGAGGTAAACTGGCATTGGGAACTAGGTGGTCTAGAGGATTGGTTCATGTTAGTTAAGAAAGGTCGTATGTCCATTTCTTACTGTTATTATCTTCTAGGAGCTGGAAAAGGGAAACAAACTCTCGAGAAAATTGCTCAAGATTGGAGCTTAATTCTAGACCAGGATAATATTGACCATAAATTTATACAAAAGTCCATACACAAAGTGGCACAGGCTACTCTGTCAGCAACATGGAGAGAAGCGCACCTCAAATTGCTACACAAATTTCATTATACGCCGGCAAAAGGCCACAAGTTTCAGAACATGAATTTTCATAAATGTCCCAAATGTTCCTTGGTTGCGGCAGATCTTCTGCATATGCTTTTCAACTGCCCTTTGATAAGGCAATTCTGGCGTAAATTAGAATATTGGATGAATTCCTCTCTTAAGATTTCCCCTCTGGAGCTGTCGGCAAGTTTGATTATGTTTTGTTTTGTAGACCAGCAAGAACAACAGCCAAATGAAAAATGAATAAGTGTATCTATCTTGGCTGCTAGGTATTCAATTTTTAAAAAATGGAAGACTAGAGAAACATATAGTGTGGTAGAGATAAAAAATTATCTTAAAAAGCAATGTATCTTAGAACAGCGAGACACTAATATAAACGATGATTCTGATATTAAGAAATTCTTTGGTAAATGGGCTCCATTTATTAAGTCTCTCCCGAATACAGAGATAGAGTATATCATTTTCCCTTTTCAAAACAAAGAACTGGTACTCTTAGGGATATAGTAATAGGATCTGGTAGACCTGGATGAGTGACGGGGGAGGAGGGAGAGAGAGGGTGAAGGAAAGAGGAAAATTTTCTCTTTTTTTTTTTTTTCTCCCCTGGGTGGGTTAGGAATGTAAAATGTTTTGGCAACATAATTTAGATATCAGAGGGTTTAATGTACTCAGACGTGAGTCAGATCATGTTAATATTATACTTAATTTATTTTTCGTTTTTTTTTTTTTTCTCTCTTGTTTTTTTTTTCTTTTTTTTTTCCTTTGGATGTTCTAATATCTGTGATTTTGAGAACACTAATTCTATAACATTGTAGTTACATATAGTGATTAACGATATCTTTTGACTGGTGGTGTGCCTTGCATGGCATGAATAATATGCTGGAATTGGTGATGTTGAATATGTATATATATATGCTGAAACAATAAAAAAAAATAAAAAAAAAAATTGCGTGTTCTATCTGAATCATGAAAGAAAGAAAAAAAGGTGGGTTTTGAATTGATCCCCCATATACTATCCTGTCTGTAAATTACAATGCCTGTGGGATATTTATGATTACATTATTTTCATATCTAGTTGAGACATCTATATAATCTGATTGGACTAATGAATATGTATACAAGTGCCACCTTGGTGGCCCTTAATAGAGATTATACTGTATCTCATTAAAAAAAATTAATTGGCCTCCCTTTATTATTTTATATTCTTTATCCACTATATTGTTCTAAGGTCCAAAAGTGACTATTCAGTTGCTAGATTTCCTCCTCCAAGTTTCCTTCACTTTTTGGGGTCCAAGAGTGGCCCTCTGTAATTTGAGAGGAATTTAAATGATTAAAAATGAGGTTTTATTTCAATATGTTCTTTCACATAATTGTATTGCTGACACGTCACCCATTGTTACTGATGTACTTTTACTTGTGCACCTTGCCTGTAGGTTATCATTCTCAGATTGTTAGATCCACTGTCTATAATTACTCCTTTTCATTTTTGCTGAGATATAGAACATGTAAATTTCATATATACAATCAAAGGGACATGAAACCCAAAACAGTTCTGTCATAATCAGAAAGAGCATACAAATTTAAACACCTTTCCAATTTACTTCTATTATTTAATTTGTTATCCTTTGCTGAAAAGGTTTATCTAGGTAAGCTCAGGAGTAGCAAATAACCTAGCTTCTAGCTGCTGATTGGTGGCTGCATATATCTATACCTTTTGTCATTGGCTTACCCATGTGTTCAGTTAGAAACCAGTAGTGCATTGCTGCTCCTTCAACAAATTATACCGAAAGAATGAAGCACATTTGATAATAGAAGTAAAATGGAAAGTTGTTTAAAATTATATGTTCTACCTAAATCATGAAATATTTTTTTTTTCAGTTTCATGTCCCTTTAATAAGTAGTTTACTGGTATGCAGCTCTTACATTTAGACCTATTTTATTTTATTGGTATGAAAATCAGTTGTATACCTGCTATCATTATGAAAGGATGTGTATAATATGTTGTAACTTATAAAAACCTCAGTACAAGATTATGCTTACAAATAAATAATAAATAAAAAAGTGCTTAGTAATTATATAACAGGAATAATTGATCACATGACATTGCAATACATAGAAACATATTTACCATTCTTGCCAATTGTAAAAGCCTCAGAAATAAATATCTTTATTTTTGTCCCTTATATTTTGAAGGGACAGTCTAGTCAAAATGTAACTTTTATGATTCAGATAGGGCATGTCATTTTAAACAACTTTCCAATTTACTTTAATCATCAAATTTGCTTTGTTCTTTGGTATTCTTTGATGAAAGCTAAATCTACGTAGGTTCATATGCTAATTTCTAAGCCCTTGAAGGCTGCCTCTTATCTTAGTGCATTTTGACAATTTTTCACAGCTACACAGCACTAGTTCATGCGTGCCATATAGATAACATTGTGCCCACTCCCGTGTAGTTAGCACTGATTGGCTAAATTGCAAATCTGTCAAAAAACTAAGATAAGGGGGCAGTCTGCAGATACACGGTAATAACATAGGTAAAAAGTATATTAATATAACCATGTTGGTTATGCAAAATTGGGGAATGGGTAAAAAAGGGATTATCTATCTTTTAAAAAAATAAAAATTCCGGAGTAGACTGTCCCTTTAATTTAAAGGAACATGAAGCCCAAAATGTTTTATTTCATGATTCAGATAGAGAATACAATTTTAAGCAAATTTCTAATTTATTTCTATTATCTATTTTTCTTCTTTCTCTTATCCCTTCCTAAAATGAATACCTAGGTAGTCTCACAAGCAGCAATGCAATACTGGGAACTAGCCTCTTGTCATTGGTTTACCCAATTTGTTCAGCTAGCTCCCAGTAGTCTATTTTCACTCATTCAACAAAGGATACCAAGAGAATGACGGAAATGTGATAATATAAGTTATTGAAGAATTATTTAAGCTTGTATGCTCTATCTGAATAGGGAAATTAAAAAAAAAAATAGTTTATTGCCTCTAATTCTTCAATACGTTTTTTTTTATATTTTCATTATCATTGAATTTATCTATTTTTTCCCCCAAGGTGTGGTTTAAAATCTTTCTCATTTGTATGTTCAAATTAAATATATCCAGAACAGTGTTTGCCTTTTTATATTACTGTTGTCATATTAACTACAAAGATTTAATACTTTTGCTTTTCATTTCTAGGATTTTGTCTCATTGCCTAATCCCACTTTTTCATGTGAAGAATATAAATATTTAGCCTACAAGACATTATTTGTGGGTTTTCTTTCTTTCCGTCTTTTTCTGCTTTATTGACACATTTAAACCCTTACCGTGCACACAAAAGGAGCTACCTAAAGTTAGTTTTTAAAGTTTGCTTTTCATGTGGTTTCTATTATTTTTTCCATTGCAGCTTGATTTTTGTGGTTACTCACTAAAAGTTTTCTTTCTTCCAATCACTGTTTAAAGTTATTAATATGTAAACATATCCAAAGTGTATTTACACAGATGTTGTATTCATTTTAATTCTTCTTTACTCATATTACACACACACTAAATATGCTTGTGTGTCTGTGTGTTTATTTTTTGTGTACCGTAAATTGTACCGTAAAACAACTGCCTTTATATATTTATATATATATATATATATATATATATATTGATATGTATATATATACATATATATACAATATATATATATATATATATAAAAAAATATATATATACTGTATATATATATATATATATATATATATATATAGTTGTGTGTTTTTATTTTTTGTGTACACACACACACACACATATATATATATATATATATATATATATATATATATATATACACAGTATAGTAGTTTTGTGCTAATATATTAAAATATATTATGTTATTGTTCAAAGTGTTTCTTTTATGCTTATGGGAGGGACATGTTTTGGGACATGTTTTGAAGTATTAAATCACATCATAATGCCCCCCTTGTTTTGAGGATTAGTTACTGACTGCTGTTTTTTTGAATATCTATTGAATAGGCTCTGCTTGTGCAAACAACCCTAGGTAAAGTTCCTTATTGGGGACATGTTTAGTAAAGACTATGGCATGTAAAGAATAATTGTGTTGATTTCATAGAACCTTTAACCATTTTGCTACTAAAAGATTATCATTTGTATTTCCAGCAGAGATATTTAAAGTGACAATGTTAAAAGCCTGTCGAGTGATGCATTAAAATTAAAAGGACATTACACTAAAATGTAATGCTCAATAAAGGAAGAAAGATTAATCAAATAATTTCTCTACAAAAATCCTTATAGATTTAATAAAGAATTTTATAGAAAAATCATTAAATAAACTTTTTAAAAGTTTTATGGTCAATCCCAAAATGTTTGGTTATTTAGAGTGAAAAAAGTACTCTACCGTCATTCTTTCTTTTACAAGAGTTTGATTTAACTCAGAACATTGAGAGGATGGAGTTGATCCTGTAGAAATCTAAACTATTGCACACAGTGATTGATTCATCAATGTAGCTCATTTATGTTTGCCCCAATTGGGCATATATACAAGAACATTTGGCAAGTCGGCAAACCTGTAGAAATTGGACTTCACTAATTGCCATTTTTCTGGTGTTTTTGGGAGACAGACACAATGACAAAAGATGTTCATAAGTACGTCAATAACTGACACTACAGGCTAGATTTAACAAGCATCAAGTGGACATGATTCCCTATAGCATCACTAAATGAAAAATGCTTGTGCAATGCCGCCTCCTGCGTACTGGCGGCTCTCTAGCAGGGGCTGTCAATCATCAGATCAGATTGGGGTGAATTTCAATCCGCCCCTATTTTAGGTGGCGGAGAGGTTAAAGTCTTATGACTGTAAACTTTTGTTACAGGCTAGCCTAGAACGATGGGCCTCTGAAACAGCCTATGAAATAGCATCCACTGATTAATAAATAGAGCCCTATATGTCTAGAAAAGGCTGACGGTCTTCTGCCGATAACAATCCTTGACCCCAACTGGAAGGAACCAGCATCATAAATATGTAAAGCAGTGAAAAGTTTCAGGAGTCCAGGGATAACTCGTGACCGCAAGATCATGAGCTCCAAAGGGTCACTGATCTTGTTGTACAGTACCAGTATAGACTGCTTGTCCAGACAGAACCTCTGGATGATCTCTCGGTCAGAAAGGGCATCAAATCCATATTTCCAAAGCACTACCCTAATCTTTATATTGCTCCACCAAAACACAATGGGCTAGATTACAAGTGGAGTACTAAATATCGATTGCGCGCAAGCAATATAAGTGCTGCACTGAGTTATACCAGTGCACACCAATGTGAGCTGGTATTACATGTTAAGCGCAATGCGAACTTCATGTTTGCATTGCTAGTAAGTATTGCACTCACAAGAGCGTGCTTCCATAGGTTCCAATCTTGTCAGAGGCGGCATCAGAACCCTAGCGCAGTGAAGGTGGTAAGTAGAGTAGCGAGGGGCAGCAAGTGTAAATATATATGTATATGATTATATATATATATATATATATATGTGTGTTAATATGCGTATATACCGATATTAACACATAAAAATATATGTATATAAGCATATATATTTACTGGGAACACACAGTCGACGATTTTATGCACAAAATACTGCCTAGTGCAGTTATTTAATTTTTTTAAAAAAATGCTACATTTTTTAAATAAAAAACTATAATGCCCTCTATGTTGAGGGGATTTGGGGCACTTTTAGAAAATTAACCAGAGGTCTAATGTCTGGTTAATTTTCTGAGCATTAATTGCTACCGCAAGCTCATGGTTGCAATAACCAGACACTTGTAATCTAGCCCATGGTTAATTAGCATAGGTGAATAATAACAGATAACATTTTCAACCTTTTTTAGGGTTTGGAATGGTGGGCATCCTAGAAGTATCCAAAAGTGTCAGGGCTACAAAGCAAACTAGTATCCCTGAAGGGAATATACAAATTCAATAAGCAACAAACAACTATTATAATGTTACAAATGTTATTCCAGAATAGATACATCAATACAATTAAAACAGAACGTGTAGTTTAAAGACATAAACTAATAAAAAGTAGAAAATAATAATGTGGGAGGATAAAAAAAAAGTAAAACATAAAAAAATATTTAGAGAAGACACGTTCTACCTTAAAAAAATCAAAGCAGCCTGGATTTATCAAAAGTCAAGCAGAAAATGATTCACTATAGTGGGTAATGTCCGCTATAGATCGCTGCAGGCGGCAGCATACGCTGTCTGCATTTATCATTGCACAAGCATTTCAATGTGCAATGATGCCCCCTGCTCACTAGTGGTCATTTGGCCGCTAGAAGGGGCTGTTTATCATCCTGATCAGATTCGGATGATTTCAATCTGCCACCTTTAGGTGGTGGAGAGGTTAAAGATCATCTTGATAAATTTGTGTAAAATAAAAAAGATAAAATTTAAACTAAAAAATGTATACAAAACGTTACAGCAAGTGTAATAAAAGGCAACCTAGAAGGTCAGGTCCCACATCATCTGAGCCCCTGTAGTAACACCCCTGTATAGGGGCAAATGGCTACACTAAGTGATGGTTAAGTATATAGGATCAACACAGGGATATTTCTATAGATATGTAGAATAAATCACATAAGATGAATAGAATAGACATAAAAATGCAGGTCTCTATTCAAAGGATATATAAAGTTATTTATCAAGCTGCAGAGGCAGTTTTGGAGTACTTGCCATGTGGACTCACTCATGAGAACCTTTAACGTTCTAGGGGTCGATCCGATAAAAATCGTTGCCCACAAAAGTCGGCGATGCCAATATTTGCGCGGGTTTGGTATCCTATATACGGCGTAACCTAGAAGTTACACGCGTATATTTCTGCCGTCGACCGTAGTTTTTTGGGCCATAGGCAGGTATACCAAACCCGCGCAGTTTGGTATCCAATATACAGCGTAAGGACTTACGTGGTGAAAATGGAGAAATCTTACTCCATTTTCACCTCGCCACAAAAAGCAGCCGTAAGAAGCCTTACGCTGACTATTGGAGCCCCGTAACTCCCTAAACTGGCTGCTAAAATAAACCTAACACCTAACGCATGCGCAATGTCTATCTCCCTGTCAACCGCGATCTGCTAAAATAAACCTAACACCTAACGTATGCGCAATGTCTATCTCCCTGTCAACCGCGATCTGCTAAAATAAACCTAACACCTAACGAATGCGCAATGTCTATCTCCCTGTCAACCGCGATCCCCCGCCGCAATCCATAATAAAGTATTTAACCCCTAAACCGTCGCCATCTACATAAACTAACCCCCTACTGTGAGCCCCTAAAACCGCCACCATCTAACTGATCTATCCCCTAATGTGAACCCCTTACACCGCCGCCATCTATATTAAAATTATTAACCCCTAATTTAATCTACCTACCCCGCCGCCAGCTATATTATCTATATTAACCCTAAGTATATTATAGTTAATATAGTTATTACATTATATATATTAACTATATTAACCCTAATTATATTAGGGTTAATATAGTTAATATAGTTACTATAGTATTTATATAAACTATATTAACTCTATCTAACCCTAACACCCCTAACTAAATTCTTATTAAATAAATCTAATTCATATTATAAACTAAAATATTCCTATTTAAATCTAAATACTTACCTATAAAATAAACCCTAAGATAGCTACAATGTAATTAATAATTACATTATAGCTATGTTAGGGTTTATATTTATTTTACAGGTAAATTGTTAATTATTTTAACTAGGTATAATAGCTATTAAATAGTTATTAACTATTTAATAGCTACCTAGTTAAAATAATTACCCAATTACCTGTAAAATAAATCCTAACCTAAGTTACAAATACACCTACACTATCAATAAATTAAATAAACTACAAATATCTATCTAAAAATACAATTAAATAAACTAAACTAAATTACAAAAAAATAAACACTAAATTACAAAAAATAAAAAAAAGATTACAAGATTTTTAAGCTAATTACACCTATTCTAAGCCCCCTAATAAAATAATAAACCCCCAAAATAAAAAAAAATTCCCTACCCTATCAGCCAATCAGATTCAAGTTCAATCCGATTGGCTGATTGGTTCAGCCAATCGGATTGAACTTGAATCTGATTGGCTGATTCAATCAGCCAATCAGATTTTTCTAACTTAATTCCGATTGGCTGATAGAATCCTATCAGCCAATCGGAATTCGGCGGACGCCATCTTGGATGACGTCATTTAAAGGAACCTCATTCGTCGGGAAGTCGTCCTGACGGATGGATGCTCCGCGGCGGAGGAGCGAGCAAAGAAGATTGAAGATGCCGATTTGCTTGAAGACATCGCCGATGGAAGAAGACTCTCTGCCGCTTGCTTCAAGACATCGCCCGGATGGAAGAAGACTTCACTGCCGCTTGCTGGAAGACATCGCCCGGATCGGATGAGGAGTTCTGCCCGGCGGGGTGAATACAAGGTAGGGAGATCTTCAGGGGGGGGGTAGTGTTAGGTTTATTTAAGGGGAGTTTGGGTTAGATTAGGGGTATGTGGGTGGTGGGTTGTAATGTTGGGGGGTGGTATTGTGTTTTTTTTTGCAGGCAAAAGAGCAGTTTTCTTTGGGGCATGCCCCCACAAAAGGCCCTTTTAAGGGCTGGTAAGGTAAAAGAGCTTTGAACTTTTTTTTAATTTAGAATAGGGTAGGGAATTTATTTTATGTTGGGGGTTTATTATTTTATTAGGGGGCTTAGAATAGGTGTATTTAGCTTAAAAATCTTGTAATCTTTTTTTTATTTTTTGTAATTTAGTGTTTGTTTGTTTTTTGTAATTTAGTTTAGTTTATTTAATTATATTTTTAGATAGATATTTGTAGTTTATTTAATTTATTGATAGTGTAGGTGTATTTGTAACTTAGGTTAGGATTTATTTTACAGATAATTGGGTAATTATTTTAACTAGGTAGCTATTAAATAGGTAATAACTATTTAATAGCTATTATACCTAGTTAAAATAATTAACAATTTACCTGTAAAATAAATATAAACCCTAACATAGCTATAATGTAATTATTAATTACATTGTAGCTATCTTAGGGTTTATTTTATAGGTAAGTATTTAGATTTAAATAGGAATATTTTAATTAATAATATTAATATTAGATTTATTTTAACAAGAGTTTAGTTAGGATGTTAGAGTTAGATAGGGTTATTATACTTAATATATAGATAATATAATAACGATATTAACTATATGAACCCTAATATAATTAGGGTTAATATAGTTAATATAGCTGGCAACGGTGTAGGGGGATTAGATTAGGGGTTAATACATTTATTATAGGTGGCCGCGGTGTAGGGGGATGTAGATTGTAGGCAAAAGAGCAGTTTACTTTGTGACAAAGCCCCGCCAAAAGCCCTTTTAAGGGCTGGCAAAAGAGCTGTTACTTTGGGGCATGCCCCGCAAAAAGCCCTTTTAAGGGCTGGCAAAAGAGCTGTTACTTTGGGGCAATGCCACGCAAAAAGCCCTTTTCAGGGCTATTTGTAGGGTTAGACTTAGGTTTAGTGGTAGGGATAGTTTAGTATTTTAGGGGTTAAATAATTTAATATAGATGGCGGCGGGGTAGGGGGATTAGATTAGGGGTAGGGGCTCACTTTATGGGGTAGGTAAGGTAGATGGCGGCGGTGTTAGGGGCTCACTTTAGGGGGTTATAGATTTAATATAGCTGGCGGCGGTTTAGGGGTTATTAACTTTATTAGGTAGCGGCGGGCTCCGGGAGCGGCGGTTTAGGGGTTAATACATTTTATTGTTAGGCTAGTGAGGGGGGATAGCGGATAGAGGGATAGACGTGTCGGGCTATGTTAGGGAGGCGTGTTAGACTTGTCGGGCTATGTTAGGGAGGCGTGTTAGACAGTGCCGGTGATTTAGACTTTAGTCAGGTTTTGTAGGCGCCGGCAGTTTCTAACGTGCCGCAAGTCACTGGCGACGCCAGAAATTTGTACTTGCGCAGATTTCTGGACATCGCTGGTTTATCCGACTTACGGCACGTTAGCATCTGACGGCGCCGTATATGGGATAGCTCGAGTTGCGAGCTGAAACTGCGGGCGACGCGGGTTCCCTCGCTTGCGCCGCAAACTACGATCTATATTGGATTGCGCCCCTAGTGGCTAACAGGTACTGCTCTCATGTTCCACAAAACAAAAAATGTCTGCTATAATTCATCTTCTCAAAGACTCCTTGCCAATATCAATATACCTCGGCATCAGGTGGGGGGGCTTAACTACCAAACACACTACAAAAAAGAACAGTAAAAAAAATAAAAGTGCTGGGGTTGCACAACTAGTTTGCACAGAGGACTCCTGACAGCTATGCACCACCAACCACAGAATTTAGAAAGAATCATCAATAAGTCAATCCTTTTCGTGTCCAGGTCAGGTGAGGTTTCCTATGTTGTTTTGTTGAATATAAAAATAAAAAAACTTGGAATTTATGGGTGTTGTGAACCAAATTCCTACCCTCCCTCTTTTTTTAGTAACCTGGTCCACCCATCATATAAGAAATGGAACCTATAGTATGCTAAAATAAAACGATAGATAGATAGATAGATAGATAGATAGATAGATAGATAGACAGACAGATAGATAGATAGATAGATAGATAGATAGATAGATAGATAGATAGATAGATAGATAGATGATAGATAATATTTTCCTTTTCTGTACATTTAAATTCCTGATATATAAATATCATATTGTCTTTTTTCTTTCATTCATACAAGGTTTTGCCATGAGACATAAAAGCTAATTTTTCTCTTTGCTCTCAATAGGGTATACCTTCTTTTTTCTGAATAGCCCATACATTGGTCAGATTTCCTGCTGGATGAGGAGGAAGGGTCACAGACCTTCTGAGAATAGCTTAACATAGAAACACAAACACAAAAAAAGACCTTGTTGCGATTATTTATGAGTAAGATATAACATTTCTATCCAAAACAAAAAAGGATCAGCATGACATAAAATTAATTGCTGTAGCAACGTAAGTTTAGCTTTTTGCTGATGATCAGTTTATCTTATTTAAAAATATATGTTCCTTAACACTAATCATATTTTGCAGGACTTTGAAAAAAAAAATTCAAAGTGAATACAAGATTTGACAACAGAGTTCTATAAATAAATAATACCTTATTAATTTGCAAACTGAAAAAGAATCTTGGTTGTTGCTTGTACATAAGTACACAGAACCACTTCTTTATTACAGCTGTCATCGTAGAGGTAAATCTTAAAGATGGATGAGAAATGTTTAAAATGTTTCAAGGATTACTTTAGAATAGAATAGAATTCAGGCATTAAATAGCCTGGGCAATTTAAAAGGGCAATGTCTTCTCATATTTCTATAATTAAAAACATTTGCCTAGATTAGGAGTTTTGCGCTATACCGGGTGCGTAAATATTGCAATAAAATGAGCGTTATCACACTTTTCATAGCACTGCCATTACGAGTTACTGGAAAACCTCCTTGTGCTGTGTGTTATGGTGCGTTAAGTTCCATACTACCCAAAAGCCAAAGCCTGAGTTTACGTGCTACTGCACGCTTTCCATCAATGGGGAGAGAGTGTTAGAAAAAAACTAACACCTGCGTTTGCGGCATTAGAGAGCTACTGAAATCCTATTGGCTGTTCAAATAAAATTTCAGTAGCTCTCATCCTATTTGCTGATTTGAAAATTTCAGCCAATAGGAATGCAAGGTACCCCATTTTTAAACGGGTACCTTGTATGCAATCTTCAGTGTACGGCAGTGATCTTATGAAGAAGATGCTCCACGCTAGATGTCATCACCAGTCCTGGACAGCTCTGCGCATCCACAGCTTTGCGCAACCGGGATGAAGATAGAAGATGGTCCCGCAACGGAGGAAGATGTCGCCTCCTGGATGAAGACTTCTCGTCGCCTGGATGAAGATGGATGTCCGGACTTCAGGAACCAAGAGTAGATATTCTGGGGTTAGTGTTAGGTTTTTTTAGGGGTTACTAGATTTATTTAGTGTTGGCAATGTGGGGGGCTGTGGTTTAGGGGTTAAAAGCTTTATTTTAGTGTCAGCGATGTGGGTGGGTGGCGGATTAGGGGTTAATACATTTAATATAGTATTTGCAATGTGGGAGGGTGGCGGTTTAGGGGTTAATAGGTAATTTATCGGTGTTAGTGTAGTTTGTGACATTTTTGTTATGAGTTTTGTGAAACATTTTTGTTTTTCAAAATCCATAACTACTGGTCTCAGATTGTGGAATGGCTTGTGATGGCATAGGCTGTAACGCAAGCATTTTAGCCGGACTGCACAACCTGTAACACAGCGCTATGGAAAGTCACACACTCAAACATCATTTTTTTGAGTGTGGAATGGATGTTGCCTTACAGGCTAAAATACTTGCGGTATAGCTATACCACTGCGACTTGTAATACGGGAGACCTGCCATTCCATGCGCAATGGCAAATTTTTCAGTGGTATAGCCATACCGCAAAACTCGTAATTTAGCCGATACAGAGCTGCAAAAGAGAAGCTCTTAAACTGGGGATATACTGAGTTTAAAGGGACAGTAAAGTCAAAATTAAAGTTTAAAGGGATACTCGCTCTCTCTCTCTGTCTCTCTCTCTCTCTGGAAGACTGTTATTTCTGATGAAGCAGCCAATAGCGATGCAAAACACAACAGGCCATGCCCCCCGCCAAACAAATTACAAGACAATAAATTTAACACTTTTCTAACCCACCATGCTACATAAGCTATTTATTTGGATAAAGTTAATTTCCCTTGATACTCACCCCCGCCTTTATATTATTCTATGCATATAAAAGGGAAAGCCAAGGGGGTATCCTATGGGGGAGCACCAATAAAGTCTTCAAACAAAAATTGAACACCAGAGAAAACCACTTGCATGTATTCGGTGGTAATGCAACAGAATGCAATATAATGTAATATAAATAATGGTTGCAAAAGTGTGTTCAAAATGTTAGAATCAGAATGAAACCTTATATGCCGATAGCGATGTTGAATCCAATTTGAAGTTGCCGGCAAAGGAGATGATGGTCTGTCTTGTTCTGGATGTGGGGTGAGAGTTGAAACAAGACTCCTCTGCTTAAAACCCGGGGTGTTGGGCAATCTGTAAAGTTGAGGGGGAAAAATAGAGAGCGCCTCATAGTGTATTTCATATAAATGAATATGTAAGCATACAAATGATATTAGGCTCACCAGACTATGGCCGGTGCTTTAAAGCAGGCTAGCACTTTCCTGCGGCTCGTACACTGATTGTGGATCCCAAAGCTGCAATCCGATAGAGAATTCAGCAATCTCCTGTTGTTAAACAAGCATGGGAAGGATTGATCAGCACAATTTAGTAAAAAACAAAGCTGAACCAGGTCAGCATATAAAACAACTTGCCAAGGATAAAATGTAAAAACAATGCTTTATTTTCTCTTGCAATGAGTTTCTCGACCTTTTAACAGGTTGTTTCATCAGGCAGTAAGAAAAAACGGATACAAAATAGCTTAATTAGCAACATTAAACACACTTGTGATTAAAACAGGAAGTTGTCATTTTAAAAACACCAATCGGCATACAATATGTCAATCATATGTGATTTGTTTACTTTATGTCAAAAAAAATCTTTATATAATAGACAAATTGTTTTGTTCACATGTGATCGTATTTACATCATGTTAGCGGTTTATATTCTAAACACATCATTATGAATAACCTGTACTTTATATAGAATGATGTAAACATACAGATTGGAAAGTACATTTTATAAAATACATTTTATAATTCAGTATATAATGTAAATCACTGGTTTGTTTGTTTTTACTCGGTGAAAGAGATATAAAAAAAAAAGATAAGCACATTTAAATATGGTGTGTTTACTTCATCACAAAACAACAAATATGGACTGCGCTTCTCTGACCACACGCTGAATAGTACCCAGTTCAATTTACTGAGAGAAAAAAGTATATCTTAGTGTATCTTTTAAATTACTAGTACCCGTTTCAATGTCGTATAGTAAGGGTCTGACAGGCATAAACCTAAGGAAATACTGACTCTATAATAAATGCAATGGTCAAACAATCAAACAATACACAATTGCAATCATATCAATAACAGAAAATAAATAAAATAAAATAAAATAAAAACAATACTTCCCAGCAGGAGATCAATATACTAGGGAAAGCGATGAATTAGAGGATGCTGCTCTGTTGAAGGGTGCTGTGAACTGTGTTCCTGCTCCCAGAAGACAGACTGAAAATACAAAGAGAACACAGAGCGCAAACCTCTTGACCGTAAAACCGTTTAATTTGTTACACAACTAAAAAAAACAAACAAATGAAGGCAAGGACGTACAAAACAGATAAAATTGCAGGCATAAAAAAGTCACCACTCCACGATATCACAGCTTGGTATAGATGATACTCTGTCTCTGGCATACAAGATCTTATCACCGATTAACGCTGTTGATACTGTATGTTGTGATATTGTTATCCGACAAACCCTCCAAGCCGGAAGTCCACGTAGTCGCCGGAACTAACGTCATGAATTCCTGAAAGTTCAAAGTTGCTACAAAGTAGCTGAAGATCCTCAGTGCACAGTGCCTCTACGCGTTTCGTCGGGCTACGACCTGACTTTTTCAAGAGTATGTGTTTACTTCAGTGGTGGCTCCCTATTTGAGCATGGCGGGGACAGACACACCTCCAAGACCAACGGATCTGATAGGTGCATCCACACTATATCCGCCCAGTCTTTAAAAACAAATGCAGTCCATTAAATGCCCTTAAAGCAACAGGCAATAAGTTTTTCTATGGAAAATTTGAAAATAAAAAAAAACAATCAAAACATAATATATTTATTACAAGCCGCTAAAAAAGATGTAATGAATTCTAATATGAACATTTCATATAGTGTTTATCTCGATAGAGCATTTAATAGGGTCTCATGGAGATATATCACAATTCATAAAACATAGAAATATATGTACATGGGAGATGTCATAAAACCTAACACATAAATTAAGCACTTGATTAATGGATAATAAAACACATTAAAAACAAACTTCATACCACAAAACATAAATTCATGACTCAAGAGACAATTCATAAGGAGACAATTCATAAGGAGCAATCTTGCTACAATAAAATTCCTACAAGTAAAAAATCTAAGCCCATTAATGCATGCATTAGCCCTACAAACCAAAACTTATCTAAGGGAGTATCACTTCAAAGGGTAATTCCAGTGATATATTGTGTGCTCCCTCCTATCACCCTCACAAAGTTATATATGTCACTATAATCCTATTCTAGACCTATCTTTATCATTACATGAAGGCTTGTAGGTCCAGATCTATATTTAAGCCTTTAGAGTTATCAGTGTTGAGTGTTCTGAGTTTGTGAATCCAAAAGGTTTCACGTTGTCTCAGACATCTCATTCTGTTATTAGAGCAATTTGGAGGAATCCAACCCAGTATCATAATTTTGAGGCTCTTATTGTTCGCCTCATGGGACTGTTTAAAATGAAAAGGTACACTATGATTTTCAATTTGTTTTTTAATGTTACCCAAGTGTTCGTTGAACCTACTTCTAATCATTCTTTTAGTTCTACCTATATAGTAACACATGCAGCCGCATACCAGGAGATAGACCACATAGTTTGATGTACATGAAAATTGGTGTTTGACCTTGTAAGATTTGGTTTGATCAATATTTTTGAACACCTCCCCTCCAATGATGCGACTGCACATGTTGCAATTTTTTGCCCTACAAGGCCAAGTTCCATTTTTTCTACTAAGCCAATGGTTATTGGAACTTACAGGGTGAGTTTTTGTTGAAGTGAATCTAGATGGAGCTAATATATTTTTCAAATCCCTATTTTTTTCTAAAAGTGATAGTAGGCTGATTGGGTAACAGGTTTCCTATAATGGGATCCGATGTTAGAATTCTCCAATGTTTTTTCAAGATGTTACTTATTTCTCTGCTTCCCTGGCTATATGTAGTGATGAATATAATCTCCTCATTCCCTATATTGGGATTTGTGTTTTTATTTTTGGGTTCTAACATATTATCCCTATCTAGATTCGAGATTTTTTCTTTTACAGTATTCAGGAGATTACTATCATAACCCTTTTCCAAAAACCTGTGGTCTAATACCTTACACTCTCTTTCATAGTCCTCAAAGTGGGTGCAGTTACAACGTATCCTCTGATACTGGCCAAGGGGAATATTTCTCTTCCATCTCGGAAGATGACCACTTTTAGCGTTAAGAAAGCCATTTTTATCTGTGGGCTTCCGAAAGTTCTTAACAGCAACCTGATTATTATGGTCTATGTAGAGCAGTAAATCTAAAAATTCCATGGCATCCCTGTGGACCTTACTAGTAAATCTAAGATTCATGTTGTTGTTATTCAAATGTGCTATAAATTCGCTAGCCTCTTCTACCTGGCCCTTCCAAATAAAAATCACGTTGTCAATATACCGAAAATAGTTGATAATTTTAGAACTAAAAGGATTATTTTTCCAAACATAACCATTCTCAAAAGAATTCATAAAAAGATTAGCATAGGATGGGGCAAATGTAGTCCCCATCGCTGTGCCTTGTAGCTGTAAATAAAAGTTTGAATCAAATTGAACATAATTGTGCTTTAAAATAAAGTCAATTCCCTTTAATATGAAATCTTTCTGTGATTGGGGAAGGGGACTGTTTTGTAAACTGTCCTCTACTGCCATGATACCTAGGTCATGGGGGATACATGTATAGAGGGCCGTGACATCGCACGTAACCCATACAAACTCTTTTTCCCATCTAATACCTTCAAAAGACCTGATTGTTTGGGTAGTATCTTTCAAAAAAGACCTAGTGCTCAGGACCAAGGGTTGTAAAAAATGGTCTATGTACGTGGAGAGGTTGCTAGACAGGGACCCTATTCCGGATATAATAGGTCTCCCCGGAGGGTCCACCAAGGCTTTGTGTACCTTGGGGAGATGGTAAAAAATGGGGATGGAAGGGTCCCTGTCTAGTAGAAAGCAAAATTCCTCATTATTCAGGATACCATTAGATTTAGCCTGACTCAGAATAACATTAAGTTCTTTCGTAAATTTTAAAGTGGGATTGAAGGATAATCTTTTATAAGTGTCTGTGTCCCCTAGAATTCTTAAGGTCTCCTTTATATAGTCTAGTTTATCCTGCACCACTACTCCTCCACCTTTATCCGCTTTCTTGATCACTATATTGGGATTAGTTTTCAAATTCTGTAGTGTGACTCTTTCTTGTTATAATGTAATATAAATAATGGTTGCAAAAGTGTGTTCAAAATGTTAGAATCAGAATGAAACCTTATATGCCGATAGCGATGTTGAATCCAATTTGAAGTTGCCGGCAAAGGAGATGATGGTCTGTCTTGTTCTGGATGTGGGGTGAGAGTTGAAACAAGACTCCTCTGCTTAAAACCCGGGGTGTTGGGTAATCTGTAAAGTTGAGGGGGGAAAAAAGAGAGCGCCTCATAGTGTATTTCATATAAATGAATATGTAAGCATACAAATGATATTAGGCTCACCAGACTATGGCCGGTGCTTTAAAGCAGGCTAGCACTTTCCTGCGGCTCGTACACTGATTGTGGATCCCAAAGCTGCAATCCGATAGAGAATTCAGCAATCTCCTGTTGTTAAACAAGCATGGGAAGGATTGATCAGCACAATTTAGTAAAAAACAAAGCTGAACCAGGTCAGCATATAAAACAACTTGCCAAGGATAAAATGTAAAAACAATGCTTTATTTTCTCTTGCAATGAGTTTCTCGACCTTGTAACAGGTTGTTTCATCAGGCAGTAAGAAAAAACGGATACAAAATAGCTTAATTAGCAACATTAAACACACTTGTGATTAAAACAGGAAGTTGTCATTTTAAAAACACCAATCGGCATACAATATGTCAATCATATGTGATTTGTTTACTTTATGTCAAAAAAAATCTTTATATAATAGACAAATTGTTTTGTTCACATGTGATCGTATTTACATCATGTTAGCGGTTTATATTCTAAACACATCATTATGAATAACCTGTACTTTATATAGAATGATGTAAACATACAGATTGGAAAGTACATTTTATAAAATACATTTTATGATTCAGTATATAATGTAAATCACTGGTTTGTTTGTTTTTACTCGGTGAAAGAGATATATAAAAAAAAAAAGATAAGCACATTTAAATATGGTGTGTTTACTTCATCACAAAACAACAAATATGGACTGCGCTTCTCTGACCACACGCTGAATAGTACCCAGTTCAATTTACTGAGAGAAAAAAGTATATCTTAGTGTATCTTTTAAATTACTAGTACCCGTTTCAATGTCGTATAGTAAGGGTCTGACAGGCATAAACCTAAGGAAATACTGACTCTATAATAAATGCAATGGTCAAACAATCAAACAATACACAATTGCAATCATATCAATAACAGAAAATAAATAAAATAAAATAAAATAAAAACAATACTTCCCAGCAGGAGATCAATATACTAGGGAAAGCGATGAATTAGAGGATGCTGCTCTGTTGAAGGGTGCTGTGAACTGTGTTCCTGCTCCCAGAAGACAGACTGAAAATACAAAGAGAACACAGAGCGCAAACCTCTTGACCGTAAAACCGTTTAATTTGTTACATAACTAAAAAAAACAAACAAATGAAGGCAAGGACGTACAAAACAGATAAAATTGCAGGCATAAAAAAGTCACCACTCCACGATATCACAGCTTGGTATAGATGATACTCTGTCTCTGGCATACAAGATCTTATCACCGATTAACACTGTTGATACTGTATGTTGTGATGTTGTTATCCGACAAACCCTCCAAGCCGGAAGTCCACGTAGTCGCCGGAACTAACGTCACGAATTCCTGAAAGTTCAAAGTTGCTACAAAGTAGCTGAAGATCCTCAGTGCACAGTGCCTCTACGCGTTTCGTCGGGCTACGACCTGACTTTTTCAAGAGTATGTGTTTACTTCAGTGGTGGCTCCCTATTTGAGCATGGCGGGGACAGACACACCTCCAAGACCAACGGATCTGATAGGTGCATCCACACTATATCCGCCCAGTCTTTAAAAACGAATGCAGTCCATTAAATGCCCTTAAAGCAACAGGCAATAAGTTTTTCTATGGAAAATTTGAAAATAAAAAAAACAATCAAAACATAATATATTTATTACAAGCCGCTAAAAAAGATGTAATGAATTCTAATATGAACATTTCATATAGTGTTTATCTCGATAGAGCATTTAATAGGGTCTCATGGAGATATATCACAATTCATAAAACATAGAAATATATGTACATGGGAGATGTCATAAAACCTAACACATAAATTAAGCACTTGATTAATGGATAATAAAACACATTAAAAACAAACTTCATACCACAAAACATAAATTCATGACTCAAGAGACAATTCATAAGGAGACAATTCATAAGGAGCAATCTTGCTACAATAAAATTCCTACAAGTAAAAAATCTAAGCCCATTAATGCATGCATTAGCCCTACAAACCAAAACTTATCTAAGGGAGTATCACTTCAAAGGGTAATTCCAGTGATATATTGTGTGCTCCCTCCTATCACCCTCACAAAGTTATATATGTCACTATAATCCTATTCTAGACCTATCTTTATCATTACATGAAGGCTTGTAGGTCCAGATCTATATTTAAGCCTTTAGAGTTATCAGTGTTGAGGGTTCTGAGTTTGTGAATCCAAAAGGTTTCACGTTGTCTCAGACATCTCATTCTGTTATTAGAGCAATTTGGAGGAATCCAATCCAGTATCATAATTTTGAGGCTCTTATTGTTCGCCTCATGGGACTGTTTAAAATGAAAAGGTACACTATGATTTTCAATTTGTTTTTTAATGTTACCCAAGTGTTCGTTGAACCTACTTCTAATCATTCTTTTAGTTCTACCTATATAGTAACACATGCAGCCGCATACCAGGAGATAGACCACATAGTTTTATGTACATGAAAATTGGTGTTTGACCTTGTAAGATTTGGTTTGATCAATATTTTTGAACACCTCCCCTCCAATGATGCGACTGCACATGTTGTAATTTTTTGCCCTACAAGGCCAAGTTCCATTTTTTCTGCTAAGCCAATGGTTATTGGAACTTACAGGGTGAGTTTTTGTTGAAGTGAATCTAGATGGAGCTAACATATTTTTCAAATCCCTATTTTTTCTAAAAGTGATAGTAGGCTGATTGGGTAACAGGTTTCCTATAATGGGATCCCATGTTAGAATTCTCCAATGTTTTTTCAAGATGTTACTTATTTCTCTGCTTCCCTGGCTATATGTAGTGATGAATATAATCTCCTCATTCCCTATATTGGGATTTGTGTTTTTATTTTATTTTTTTATTTTTTTTATTTTTTTTTTATTTTAAACAAGCTTTATTTATAAAATTAAATCAGTATACATGTTACACATCATGATCATCAATAACACAGTCACCAATACAGTACAGTCATCAAAGTATATACAGCTCATGGATCTTCTTTGAAAAGAGAAAAATAACGTCAACAATCTAGGTTAGCGTCATATTAAGATCCGCATATCATATGACTCCTCTAGTTCCAACTTATTGCAAGATAAACATTGTGGTCTTATAAATGTCGGTGTATGACCTATTTTCCATTACTCTAACATTTTTTACAAGTCGATAATTTGAATAATACAGTATATCATATATCTACCTATGAGGTGTTGTTGAAGTTTGCTAAGTATCTCTACATGGTATCTGGGTTGTGAAGAGAGGGTATAGGTTGAATAGTGTCGGCTGTCAGAGAGTGTAAATATTCCTCCCAAATAAAGGAGATGTCATGAAATTCCCCAAGTTTGCCCATTTTGATGTAATGATATTGTTCTAGCTTTAAGGCCACTGTCACTCTGCCTCTCCAAAACTGTAGTGTTGGTAGTGTGTTTTTCTTCCAATTGTAAGGGATATATCTCTTGGCCGTATTTATCATTATCGTCAAAAGTTGAAGTCTGTACATACAACGTATCTTGGGGCGAACGTTGAACAGGAGTGTCCATGGTGTATGGGGGATGGGGGAGCCCAGGGCTTTTCCTATTTCTCTTCCTATATCTAGCCAATATTGCCTTACAATGGGGCATGTCCACCATATATGTGTAAATGTACCTCTGTCCCCACACCCCCTCCAGCATTTTGCATCATAAGTGGGAATCATTTTCTCTAGTTTGTCTGGGGTGTAATGCCATCTACAAAGTAGTTTGGTATTCATTTCAGCGACCTGTAGGGATGAGGTTGAGGAGCTCATTTGCCTGTAAATCATGTCCCATGTTTTAGGTGAAGGGCGTTCGTTTAGTTCGGCTTCCCATCTTGTAACATATGTTGGTGGCTGTGTAGTCTGATGCGCTATAAGTAGTTTGTAAGAGATGGATAAGTTACCGCTACTCGGTAATATGGCGTGGCATATAGACTCAAAGGGTGTCAGGGGCCTAGATATGTTGACCTTGTGCGGGTGCGTCTGATGGCTGTGTGAAATTTGATGGTATGTCATCCATTGTTTATGATCAAGTCCTAGTATATCTAAGACCTCTTGCTTAGTTTTAAGCTTACCGTTTTGTAAAACCTTATACCAATGTGTAGTCTGATTTAGCGTTAGCGTGTTTTGATCGCGGGTGTGGGGTAGGCTAAGGGGCTGGGTATCGTAGGCTAGTGGAGTCAGTGGAGACTGTAGGGACGAAATTGACTTATGTGACCTCAAAATCTTATTCCATACCTTGAAAGTTTCCTGAACTGTAATTGGGCATTCTGGCTGGGTAGTACCAGTATTCCTTTGATTGCCCGATGTCCAGCATTGTCCTCCTAAGTGGGGAGTCCCACAAAGTTCAGTTTCTAAAGTTACCCATTCTTTGTGGGCAGCATGTTTGCACCAGTCCACAATCCTGGACATGTGGACTGCGCACTTATACAATTGTAGATTAGGTACCCCCAATCCTCCTTGTAATTTATTACGATACAAAGTCTGTGTGGCGACTCTTGGTCGTTTATTGCTCCATATGAAGGAGTTAATAATTTTCTGTAACTGAAATAGTGATTTGTCTGGGATGGGGACAGGAAGTACTTGAAGGAGGTAAAGGATTTTTGGGAGAATAATCATTTTTATAGAGTTAATTCTGCCTATCCAAGATAAGGGCTTTTGTTTCCAGGAAGCCAAAATAGATATAATGTGTGTTACAAGAGGGTCAAAATTCAGTGGGATTATTTTATTCAGGTAGGGAGTAATGTATACACCTAAGTATTTGAGTGCTACAGGTTGGTGTCTAAATTGGTGTACCATCAAATGATTTAACTCGTGTTGTGAAGTCCCTACATTAATAAACTCCAATTTGGAGTAATTAATCCTAAAGTACGACATCTCTCCGAATTCGTGTAAAGTCGCCATGAGTGCGGGTACTGAAGTTTCTAAGTGCGTTAAAGTTAGAATGATATCGTCCGCATATAAGGAGGTTTTGTATTCTGTGTGATTTACGGTTATGCCTTTGATATCTAGGTTACCTCTGATGTATGTGGCTAACACTTCCATTGCCAATATGAACAGTGTGGGGGACAAGGGGCATCCCTGTCGGGTTCCGTTTTTGATTGCAAATGGTTCAGATATGAAATCATTTAATTTAATTTTGGCCGTAGGGTTATTGTATAGTGCAAAAATTTTAGTGAGGAACTCAGTGTTAAAGCCGAATTTTAGGAGTGTATTTTTAAGAAAGGACCAATTTAGGCGGTCAAATGCTTTTTCGGCATCCATAGATAGGACTACAGCAGGGATATTTTGTTTACTTGCATGTTCTATAAGATTAATGATTTTAGTGGAGTTGTCCCTAGCTTCTCTATTTGGGGTAAATCCTACTTGATTAAGATGTATTAAGTTTGGAAGTACTTTGTTTAGACGGGTGGCGAGGATTTTGGCATAGAGCTTAACGTCCACATTTAGTAAAGAAATGGGGCAAAAATTTGAGGGGGTCGTGGCTGGTTTGCCCGGTTTGGGCAAAACCACAACATGTGCTTCTAACATCGAGGGCGGGAATTTAGCTCCTTGACTTATTTCATTAAAGATTGAAACCAAGTGTGGAGCCAAATCTTCCTGAAAAATTTTATAATATTTAGTGGAGAACCCATCTGGGCCCGGGCTCTTTCCATTTTTTAGTGTTTGTATGGCCTTCTTGATCTCTGGTATAGAGAAGGGCAAATTAAGTTGTTCTAGTTGGGCCTCTGTTAGTTTGGGTAAAGGGCAGTTTTTAAGGTATCTATCTAATGTATTATTGAAATGGGGTAGATCATTAGCAGGAGATAAGTTATACAAGTCCGAATAGTAAGAGTGGAACGCCTGAAGAATTTCGGGGGTGGTTGTTAATGTTGATTTGTTTGGGGGTTTTAGTTCATATATGTGTGTTTTAAGTTTCTTTCTTTTTAGGGCCCTTGCTAGATATTTACCGGCTCTATTATTCTCATAATGAAAAAAACTATTTGTTTTATGCACAAGATTGTGGTGTTCTAATTGCAAAAAGTCATCTAGAGCTTGCCTGACTTTCGTTATTTCAGTTAGAATACTAGTGTCCAACGGAGAGTGCTTATGTAAGTGTTCCAGATCTGAGAGTTTAACGGTAAGGTTATCGTATTCCACCCGTTGGGCATGTCTTAATTGGGCTCTTAATTTAATAAATTCCCCCCTGAGCGAGCATTTATGTGCCTCCCAAACCGCAAATTGGTTAGAAGTTGAAGGAACGTTTATCTGGAAATATTCCTCTATGACTTTGTGTAATTTATCAATATGGTCTACCTTGTTAAGTAATGTATCATCCAATTTCCATAGAAATGGTACATCTGTGTGTTCAGGCCATGTGATATGTAGTGAGACAGCCGAATGGTCTGACCAGGCCGTGGGGGAGATTACACATTTTTTAACCTGTGTGAGACCTTTTTGATTAGTGAGAAAATAATCAATCCTACTGTGTGATTTGTTGGGATGGGAGTAGAACGTATAGTCCCTAGTGTTGGGGTGCTGGAGTCTCCAGATGTCATATAGCTTATGGAGTTTAAGTTGCTTCCAAAAATATGTATGAAATTTCGTCTTACGTGCTAGGCAGGGATTGTTGCTATCTAAATGTGGTTGAAAGTGTAGATTAAAGTCTCCGCCTATATAAAGTGATCCTGTTGAGATGTCTAGAATACGATTAAACAGTTGTACAAAAAAGGGTTTTGGCTTGCTATTGGGTGCATAAAGATTGACAAATGTAACCGGGCGTCCGTATAGGAGGCCCTTCAGTCCCAGAAATCGACCTTCGTTATCTGATTCTTGTTTGATTAATGTAAAGTGTACACTTCTTTTCATTAAAATGCTCACGCCACATTTTTTGGCAGGTCCTGTGCTGTGAAAATGTTGTGTATAGGTTTGTCCTAGATATTTTGTTATGTTTCCCTTTCTAAAGTGGGTCTCCTGGAGGAAGAGTATATCGGCCTGCCTTTTGGAGATGTCTGAGAGGGCTTTTGATCGTTTGCTTGGGGAGTTGAGACCTTTAGCATTTTGGGAAAAGAGAACTAGGGAGTGTGGCTTGTTAGAGTTGTTACAAGACATTATCTTGCTGTAAGTGCCAGCTAAACTTGTAAGTATTTAAATTTATTAAGCCTATAGTGACTGTACATATGGTGAGAATTTTTTGTCCCAGGGTAACATGGTTTGAATATGTATTAGCTTCATACAAACAATAAAAATAAACAACATATTTGTGCAAAAAAACAGTGTCAACATATTGCATAATAAAGAACTGTAGAATTGTAAAAACAAACAAATCTCTAAGTCTGAAACCAGACATAAAAAGAGATATAACTCTAATGGGAGGAAAACAAACATAAGGTCCTTTATTTTGTAAACATAAAGTTCTTACCCGTCCCAAAAATAGGGAAAAGGTTTAAATATTAATGTCCTGGGGCCTATATGAACTTTAGGAAAGAGCCTCACATTACTTCATGCGATATTAAACAGTTTTTGTTATGAGTAAGTATGCTGGATACGATACCTTTCTCGTCGCAGCTCACCAGTAATCAAAGTCCAGCAAACGTCCATCTGTGAGAGAGCCGATGAGCGGGCCACATATAAAAGTATCCAGAAACACATATGTTATAGCTCTAGTCCTCCTCTGATTCGGAGGAACGAGTGTCTCTAGATGAGGGTTGCTGTTTTCCGGGTTTTTCTGTCGTTGATGGAGTTTTGTCCGGTCGGGGGACCTTGGTTTGCCATCTTGTAGGGTCAGTGGTTGATCTTTTGTTGACTCTTCTGTGGTCCGTCGTCAGAGGTGCTAAATCCATTGAATGGTCAATGCCTAAATCTTTGCTGAAGTTATGCATGTCCTCAGGTTTGTTACATATCCATCTTTTATTGTCCTGTATGACCATGAGGTGGGTGGGGAAGCCCCATCTATACGGGATTTTCTTGTTGCGAAGTAATGTTGTTAAAGGAGTAAATTCTTTTCGTCTCTGCAACGTTCTCGTTGAGAGATCCTGGTAGAATTGTATAACATTACCCCTGAACCTTACAGGTTGTTGTCGTCTGGATTGGTTGAGGAGCATTTCTTTTTCAAGAAAATGTTTATATCTGATAACAATATCTCTAGGTGGGGCCCTGTCTGGAGGCTTAGGCCGAAGAGCCCTGTGGGCCCGTACCCACAGAATATCCTCTGTGTATGATTTATCCTTGATAGCGGAGAAGAGGGCCTGTAGATATTCTGGGAAGTCTCTAGGTAGAACGGATTCAGGGACTCCTCTTAAGCGCAAATTCTTCCTCCTGCTCCTGTTCTCTAAGTCGTCTATCTTATCCATTAGTGCTTCAATATTTTCCTGTTGTGAAGTAGAGCTATTATCAATACGAATAATGTCTTCCCTGATTTCATCAGTTTCTGCTTCTAGCATTTCAACTCTAGAGCTCATAGTTTGAATTTCTTGCTTGAGTTCTGTGAGTTCTTCTCTAAGGCATGTTCTGAAAATTTCTGAAATTTCCTGCTTGGATGCAAAATGAGATAGGAGTGAAGCAGGGATTGAAGTGGTCTCCTCAGATGTAGGCCCGGGTGTAGGGCTTGGGGGCTGTGTGCTAGGGGGGAGTTTATTTTTACCAGCCAACGTATTTGTGGGAGAGTGTTCTGTAGCAAAGTATGATGGCATCGTGTGGGTTTTAGTTGCTGGCACTTTGGTGATTTTATCTGACTTGTTTAGTCTCCTGGATGCCATTTAAAAAGATTGCACACTATCCCCTTAGATGTGGTCACTTCTTGTGAGGGATATCCCTGTCTGACAACAGTCACCCCCCGGTTATTATAAAGTCACTTTTCCTTGTATGTTTAAGGGTGCTTCTACCCACATGTACCTCTTTATCTGTTTAATTAGCAGTTGGATGAGGCAGTATAAGTGCAGCGCTAACAGCGTTATTTCAAAGCCCTGTGGTAATGGCGTTTTACAGGTGCTGTCCTCGTGGGCTAGGCTTGTGTATAAACTCACCCCTGTTCCGGCTTAAAAAACTGTGGCAGCGCTCCTCTATACGCCAGACTCCCTGCTCAGTCAGCTTAAGTTAGCCGCAGCTTTTCGTTAGTATTGCGCAGTAATGTGGGCTGCTCGGGGAGCGGTGTGAGTGAACCGGACCTGGTTGCAGCGTCGGTAAGATGGCGCCTGTTGCGTGCGTAGTTTGGGTCTGTGCTGACCACTTTGTCGTTTCTCTTCGTGGCTTTTGAGTTTGGATGATATCTCCGAGCTCAGGGAATACTCCTCTTTCCTGCAGTGGTATATGTGACCAATTTTGGTTATTGTAAGCCGCCCCAGTTAGTGCTTACAGGACCCTATGTACGGAGCTCCGGATTTATGCGGCCATCATGGTTGCTACCAAGCTCCGCCCCCCGGGATTTGTGTTTTTATTTTTGGGTTCTAACATATTATCCCTATCTAGATTCGAGATTTTTTCTTTTACAGTATTCAGGAGATTACTATCATAACCCTTTTCCAAAAACCTGTGGTCTAATACCTTACACTCTCTTTCATAGTCCTCAAAGTGGGTGCAGTTACGACGTATCCTCTGATACTGGCCAAGGGGAATATTTCTCTTCCATCTCGGAAGATGACCACTTTTAGCGTTAAGAAAGCCATTTTTATCTGTGGGCTTCCGAAAGTTCTTAACAGCAACCTGATTATTATGGTCTATGTAGAGCAGTAAATCTAAAAATTCCATGGCATCCCTGTGGACCTTACTAGTAAATCTAAGATTCATGTTGTTGTTATTCAAATGTGCTATAAATTCGCTAGCCTCTTCTACCTGGCCCTTCCAAATAAAAATCACGTCGTCAATATACCGAAAATAGTTGATAATTTTAGAACTAAAAGGATTATTGTTCCAAACATAACCATTCTCAAAAGAATTCATAAAAAGATTAGCATAGGATGGGGCAAATGTAGTCCCCATCGCTGTGCCTTGTAGCTGTAAATAAAAGTTTGAATCAAATTGAAAATAATTGTGCTTTAAAATAAAGTCAATCGCCTTTAATATGAAATCTTTCTGTGATTGGGGAAGGGGACTGTTTTGTAAACTGTCCTCTACTGCCATGATACCTAGGTCATGGGGGATACATGTATAGAGGGCCGTGACATCGCACGTAACCCATACAAACTCTTTTTCCCATCTAATACCTTCAAAAGACCTGATTGTTTGGGTAGTATCTTTCAAAAAAGACCTAGTGCTCCGGACCAAGGGTTGTAAAAAATGGTCTATGTACGTGGAGAGGTTGCTAGACAACCGGATATAATAGGTCTCCCCGTAGGGTCCACCAAGGCTTTGTGTACCTTGGGGAGATGGTAAAAAATGGGGATGGAAGGGTCCCTGTCTAGTAGAAAGCAAAATTCCTCATTATTCAGGATACCATTAGATTTAGCCTGACTCAGAATAACATTAAGTTCTTTCGTAAATTTTAAAGTGGGATTGAAGGATAATCTTTTATAAGTGTCTGTGTCCCCTAGAATTCTTAAGATCTCCTTTATATAGTCTAGTTTATCCTGCACCACTACTCCTCCACCTTTATCCGCTTTCTTGATCACTATATTGGGATTAGTTTTCAAATTCTGTAGTGTGACTCTTTCTTGTTTTGAAAGGTTATCATTGAACCTATTTAGCCACTTCCCATCTTTGTTGTCCCATAGTTTTGAGAGGTCTGTGGTGACTAATTTATTAAAAATCTTAATGTGTTCCCCTTGTGCCCCTACCGGAAAGAAATTGGAAGGCTTCTTGAATCTAGTATGTATAATTGGGGGATCCTCCTGTTCGTCATGTAAGCTAAAATCCAAATTAGGTTGTGTTGAAATAGGGTTTTCATTCTGTAAAGAAGTGAGTACTTGTAAGGTCGCTGTATCTTGGCTATTTAGACTGTTCAAACTTAATGTAGTCCCAGATATATTTCTGCAGACTGGTTGTTGTTTTATGAAATACCTCTTAAGTGTAATTTTTCTAATGTATTTTTGTAAGTCAATATATGTTTCGAATTTGTTTGGTGCTTTTTTAGGGGCAAAATTTAAGCCCTTAGCTAATAAATTGATCTCTTGATTATTCAGTTTTGTACTGGTCAAATCATATATTGACTCTTTGTTCTTATTTATATTTAACATATGTAGTCTTGATCTCTGTATGATTCTTCCTCCTCTATTTCCTCGCTTGTTCTTTTTCTTTTCATGTGTGGTTCTTCTCTTGACCTCATTCTCTGTGGTAAAGGGAACGTGTTCTCTAACCTCACTGCCTGTCTGTCCTCTAAAGAACAGTGGCTGCTATCAGTTCTGGTCCTACTGGGGATATGTTCTCTCTGATTCCACCCCTGTTGGTCATTACTCCCTCCGTGATTATTTTTAGGTTTTGCTCCTTGTCTATCAAAATCCTGTATGGTTGTTTTATTCCTGTCCTTTTGTTCCCTATTGTAATTTGCCCTTGGGGGGGCTCTGTTATAATCATAATTTCGATGGAAATTAGAATAATCATCATCCCTAGCCGGATAATATCTGGCATTATGTACATGAGACCGATTCTCTGGATAATGTGACTGTGTCCTATTATCCTGGTAGTTTCTTATTGGTTTCTCATTCTCATATCTAAAGCTTGGATTGCTTTTGTTTTTTCTAAAATTTTGATTATAGCTAGTGCTATTCCTCCTATTAAATGTGCGTACTTTGGGGGAATAGTAGGGCATAGCTTTTGTGTTAGGATTAAGGGTGGGGTTCAGATTTGCCTCTTGATTGTTACCATTTTTGTTATTATTACTACTGTAATTACTGGTGGTGCTATAATTATTAGTATTATTGTTACGTTTCTCATTCTTATAAGTATAGACCTTGTCATTTCTATAATCTTCTAGATCTCTGCTTAATTTTGCCTGTTTGGATTTAGCTAAATCCTCATTTAATTTCTTATTGCGGGCCTGTATGTTGTCATTAAGCTTTTTCCATCGTTCCTCCCCTTGGAAAGGCCTGATCTTTGGAAGTATGGTGTCTATGGCTAGTTTAACCTTTTTTAATTTCAATTCTCTGTGCTTGATTAAATTTTTTATCAATGTCATAGAGCAATCCTGAAGGGCCTTCTCCCAGTCTGTGGTTAATTCCACTTCCTCTAAGTCGAAAGCTGGGTATTTGAATAATCTGAGGCCCCTAGGGACTACTTCATGTAGCACGTAATTGTCTAATAGGAGTAAATCCTGCCATTCCTTAGTATCGTTATTGAGGAGTTTTTCTAAGTCTCTAAACAGATCTATGGGGTTCTCGGTGGGGCTTGCAGATGTGCAAGTAGTCTCCAAATTGAGGATATTCTGTGCCCGTGATCTATTATATCTAGATTCACAGTCCCCAAAGGAACACTCATAGTCTGTATTTGTTTCCATATCCTATAATAAATACCCCTCTAAGTATATTCTTATGGGCTTATGAAAATATTATTATAAAAAATTAAACTAAATCCGGAAAAAGTCCGGCACCGCAATGTTCTCAAAAGTTAATATCAAGAAAGAAATGTATATAAACTTCACAATGAATGTTCCAAATATAATACAATAATTTGCGTGTGGCAAGAGATTCGCTGTCCAGAAACACAGAAAGATGAAACCAGCACAAAACAACAAATATGGACTGCGCTTCTCTGACCACACGCTGAATAGTACCCAGTTCAATTTACTGAGAGAAAAAAGTATATCTTAGTGTATCTTTTAAATTACTAGTACCCGTTTCAATGTCATATAGTAAGGGTCTGACAGGCATAAACCTGTGATAAGATCTTGTATGCCAGAGACGGAGTATCATCTATACCAAGCTGTGATATCGTGGAGTGGTGACTTTTTTATGCCTGCAATTTTATCTGTGTTTACTTCATGTAAGCAGTCTTTATGTGATAGACAAAAGGTTCGTATTTGCATCATGTTAGCAATTTGTGTTAAAGGACACATCGTTATTTGTAACTTATTTGTAACAAAATTGCATTTTGCAGTTCTTTTTTTGTATTTGATATGGATTACTAATCTATTTACGATTAGCTTGATATGTTTATCCAAAAAAAACAACAACATATAAATAAAATCTGATAGATGCAAGTCTGTCCACTGAAGCAATATCAACATAACAAATGAACCTAATAAATTTCTCGATAATATACATCTACATAAATATAATAAAACTAATATAATGTGTGTGTAAATATGATTTTGATAGTAGGTATGTTCATCTGTATCCATTATTGACCCTTATATGAGGCAAACCACAGCATTCTTTGGTCATGTTTGCTTCTATGAGTATATATTGAACAAACAGATTTCATCCCTTCTGACAGGATATCTCGTATTTTGTTTTGCTGACAATATGTCGTATTTTATGTCACAAATAGTTTATATATTATCTCAATCAATAAGTTGTCTACATCATCTGTATATTATTTGCGCATCTAAATTAAATATGTGATAAACTATAATTGTGAGATGGTTCTATTGGTGAATATTTAATGTAATTGTTTAATGGTATTGCTAGTATTGAATAATTGTTTTGAGGGGGGGTAAAAAAAATGTTTTAATCTACTAAGAGATAAATATCTCAACGGAAACTGCTGAATTTAAAGACATAGAAACCTAAAGGGCAGGAACGGGGGGGGGGGGGGGGAATATATCAATTGAAAGCTGCTAGATCTAGGTTTGCATTCAGACCTGAGGGATAAAGAGTCTTTAACTTAAAAATCCAAAAGGTTTTGCGTTGCTGCAATTTGATTACTCTGTTGTAGTCAGATGATTTAGAAATGTAATCAATAGGTAAAAATTTGTATATAAGTGTATTGCTGTTATGATTAAATAGACAGTAATTAGGAATACTATGTTTGATTTTAGCTTTTTTACAGTTTTTGCAGTTTCGATAATGTTCGCCCCATCTGGTTCTGATTTTTCTCGAGGTGCGGTCTACATATTGTAGGCCGCATATGCACTCTATTAAATAGAGAACAAAACTGTATTCACAATTGTAAAACTCTTAAATGGGAAAAATTTCACCGGTGACAGTAGATGTAAAAGTTTTTTGTCCTGATATGATAAAATTACAGGAATTGCACTGATTTTTCCACATTTATAGACCCCCTTGAGACCAAAAATGCTGTTCTTAATTTGGTTTGTGATCTTTTGTTTTGAAGTTGACATGTTTCACTCTTTTGTTGGGAGCTAATTTATTCTTCAAAGTTGGTGCTCTTCTGTACACCATTCTTGTTTTTTCACTAACAATCACCTAGATTACAAGTTTTGCGTTCGGGTTTTAACACTGAACAAATGGTAATTTCAGCGTTAAAACAGCACCGCAGCCATTATAAGTCTTGTCGATACAGCTGTACAGCAAGCCTTTTAGCCTGTAATGCAATGTCAGTCCCGCACTCGTAAAAATTACGCTTTTTCATGGGACTTCCATAGCGCAGCCATTACGAGTTTTGCGGTGAGGCTAAAAAGCTTGCGTTCCAGCCTATACCGACACGATCCGTTTCTCGAACTGAGAGCAGTAGTTATGAGTTTTATGCAACAAAACTGTTAAATAAAAACCATAACTAAAGTGTTACAAAGTACACTAAACACCCATGAACTACCTATTAACCCCTAAACCGAGGTGGAGGTCCATCGATCTGACATGGAGGTCCTTTTCATGCGATCGTCTGCCGCACAAAGAGGATTGAAATGCAAGATACCGCTTTTATACTGGGGGAACCATTGCATTCCTATTGGCTGAAAAATTTGAATCAGCCAATAGGAATTAGGGCTGCTAAAATCATATTGCATACGCATGCACAATATTCTAATTTTGGCTTTTTTGCTCTCGTCGAGTAAGTGCAAAAGTGAAATTAGCTTACTTTCAACTCATAATATGAGCCTAACCTGAGGCGCACAAAAAGATTACTTCAAGCGCAATTAACACTCGAGCAGGAGCGTTAATTAGCGCTCCACTTGTAATCTGGCCCTATATACTTTAAATTTTCAAAATGTGCATGCACGATTTTCCCCCCCTTGTTATTGCATGTTAAAAGAAAAAATGTTTTACACAAACTGTTTTGTTTTTTTAATAGTAATTTTGAGCTATATATGCATATTGTTTTCACAAATTCATTTATAATTCTTTCATTTTATTTATCAATGCTCCTATGGCACTTCAGATGAGGATGCAGATGATGAGCCAATCAGCAGCAGACAAGCATGTGTATGCTCCAGTTTTAGTTCCCGTTTTAAAGAGTCAAGCCCTGAAACACTAGACATTTTTCCTCTGAAAGGAGGATTTATACAGTTAAACTCAGATGTGTTTTGACCTATATGGGCCTTTAAGTGGGTATCTAGATGTATCCTTTTTACTTATTGTCGAAATATGTATGCATGATTTTATCAATTTGAGTTCATGCTGAAACCATAATATTTTTTTTATTTCTTAAATTATTTGTCATTTTGAATTATTTATGCATACAATTTCACAAAATAATATCATACCCACTTCTACACAGCCACTTTCACCTTATCTGTGTTATTAAATTGTTATCCCCGAAGACTGTCCTTCATTAGACTGAACAGGTAGAAGTCGGATGGCGCCAGATTTGCACTGTACGGTGGATGGGGGACCACGGACCAGCCCAATTTGCAGATTGCCTGACTTATTGCCAAAGAGGTGTGCATTGTCATGGTGAATGTGAATCTCTTTCAGATTCTTGTTCAGTCTCTTCCTCCTAATGGCTTTTCTAAGCCTCTGGAGTGTTTCAATATACTGATCGCTGTAAATGTTATGGCCACGTTCCAAAAAATCAAGGAGAATGATGCTGTTGTCATCCCAAAAAACAGTCACCATGACTTTCTGTTCTGATCGTTGGATCTTGAACCTTTTGGCCTTGGAGAAGAGGTGTGACGCCATTCTATTGTTTCTGGATCATAAAGATACCCTCACTTTTCATCCCCTATCACCAGATCAGAAAAAAATGTTTCTTCATTGGCTTCAAACACTTCAAGCAGATCAGAGCAGACTTCCACCTTTCTTTCCTTTATATTGGTTGTCAACTGCTGAGGTACCTACTTCTCACACACTTTCCGATACCCTAAGTTTCCCACCATCTTCTGTATGACATTGTGGCCACAGTCCAATTGTGCAGCAAGCTCATGGATTGTGACACATCTGTCCGCATGAATCAACTCATCCACTCTCTGACAATTCATGTCAGTGGTCGCAGTTGATGGTCTCCCACTGCACATTTTTTTTCTTTAATGCTGGTCTCCCCTTCTGTAAGTTTTTTCATCCACCTGTGCACATTAATCTTGTCTATGGTGTAATCTCCATACACATTCTGTAGCCTTCTGTGGATGTCGGACAGCCTGCACCCCTCCTTTGTCAAGAACTCAATAACAGCACGTTGGTCTGCTTAGAATCCATTATTCACTTTCAAGGAAGTTAAAGATTCTGAAACACCTTCCTATAGAAGAAGAGTCACTCCAACAACATGTGCAATTTAAATGACCTACATCAGTTAATAAAAAATGTATGCCCACGTTTGCATTACTTTTGGTACAGCCCTTGTAATAATAATTGTAAAAAGCAAAGTTTCCATCTTAAATAGGCCAAAGTGTGCTTTCTTGTGGTCAAGGAGGAAATATCATTTCTGCACCAGTTCAAAGGGTTGAAAAAGCACCCTAATATTTTAGGTGGAAATAAATTACCCCTCACTGCAGCTGTGAAGCATGAACATATAGCTTTGTTCATGGAATACTCACAATCCTGCCGTAATTACTTTAATTGTGCTCATGGGAAAAAAACACAACACCTCCTGTGGACCACCCTGACTCAGTCCTCAGCTTCCTAATCCCTGAATGGGACTCTGCAGGGTAAACTTTGCCTATCAAAATGCTATTTCTGAAACCACCACTGCAAAGCTGTTGAATTACAAAAGTCCAAAAATGTAGTGAAAATATGTTTTCTAACAAATATTGCTGTAAAATTGTCTCAATGGATAGAAGTGTGGGGGCAGTGAAACAAGGGTTATTGACAAGTTTTCATATGGATATTTAAATGGCAAATGGCTTAAAACTTAAAAATCCTGAAAAAACACATGCAGCAATGTACATTTTACAGCAATTCAAATGGAGTGGAAAGGAGGTCTATGTGTTTGCGGAGGTTTAACACATAACAAACATTTTTTTTAAATAAAATAATCTATCAAAATAGAATATTTTATTTGTACAGTACAATAAACATTTAAGAACATGCTCAAAATAAAAAATACAAGAATTGGGGAAAATAAAAGGTAAGATAGATTATAATTAACAAAAAAACATTGCAAATTATAATAAAGTAATAGATTAATATATTTCTATTGTATATCAGATATCAAGAAATGACCTATGAGCTGTTGACATCATAATGGATGACCAGTAAATTTACATCAACAAGCCTATGTCAGCAAAGGTTTTCAATAGAAAATAAATGTGACAAAGACACCCAAAACTACATGGGACAAAATCCAGGCTTATTAAAGGGGCTTTGTGAGTTGAATAAAACAGCAGATTTAACAGAATAATTTTCTAAAGGTGATGAATGTTTAGTCTGTCACCATGCAAAGTATGTGACATATGGCCAATAGGTTGTTGGTAAATATTTAATAACGTGAAACATTAATCTCAGATGCAAATCTTCTAGTATTACACAGGAGCAATAGTGTTGGCTGCAAATGAAAAGACCTTTTTAAACAATAGTGCACTGTTACAGGTTCTTCATGTCTGCTCAAATTAAAATTCAGACACAAACTAAAATAACCGTCAGATGACTATGGACACACTATTTCTCCTAAAAATTATTGAAAACCTTTATAATAGCAAAGTAAATTAAAATACTTCTATATATGTTTTTCTGCATATCCAGAATAAGCTCTTATTTTATTGCAGAGCACTTTATATGTAAACAATGCTCTACCTGGCAAATTCAGCACACCTAGAACTATATTTGTTCTGTATTTAAAGGGACAATGTGCTGTAAAATAGTTTTCCCCTTAACCCCTTGAGTGCTAACAACGGCTCTGAGCCGTTGCAGAGTTTCCCACTCTGGTGCTAACGACGGCTCAGAGCCTTCGCTAGCACTCTCCCACCTTGAGGGAGATCTGGGGTCTCCCTCCCGCTCCTACATAGTGACAGGCATCGCCGGGGCTTCACGTTTTGCGCAATGTCAGGCACAATGACGTGATGACGTCACTGCACAACTTTATTAACAATTTACAATACAAAGTATAGGGAAAGGGGACATGCTGCTTAGAAGCCTGTATCTCAGGCATCTAAGAAGCTACAGATTCCTAAGACCCACCGTTGGAAAGGTAATCTTCTAACCTTTTCAATGGTGTAAGTCTTGGGGATCTGGAAAAAAAACAAAAAAAACTTAAATCAGCTTAGCACCCAGGTGGGAAAGTGCTTAGCACGCAAAGAGTTAATGGACTATATTACATATGGAGCCCTATTGATAGCACACAATCTGATATTACAAGTAAATGGTTAACAGATATTAAAGGGATATGAAACCAAAATGTTTTCTTTTGTGATTTAGACAGAGCATACAATTTTAAAAAAACTTTCCACTTTACTTCTATTATCAAATTTACTAAGTTCCTATAGTATTCTTTGTTGAAGAGATGCCAAGTTAGGTGTCTGGAGCACTACACGGCAGGAAATAGAGCTGCCATCTAGTGCTCTTGCAAATGGATATGTCTCTGCTTATCAACAAAAGATACCAAAGGAACAAAGAAAGTTTCATGTCCCTTTAACCAGATAATGTTAGCATAGTCAACTTTTTTTAGCTTGTTCTATTCTTTCAGTGGATAGCGTGTCGTGTACTAACATCATATTACAGTGATAAGCTATGTGTAACGCAAGCACAGCAAATATAACACATTAGGAGACCTGAACTAAAGTGTTAAGACTAGAATAAAAGTATAGGAAAATACTGTAAATGTATATTACATTACAATACAGTATTTCACACACATGTATACATATTAAATGTAATATAAAGATTTATTATTAATAAAATTGTTTTAACAGTGGTTTAAAGGCACAGCTCTGTGGAATCTGTTGGCGCTCTACAAATAACCGATAATAATAATAATAATAATAATAATAATATGGTATAACAATGTGTTGGACTGGGAAGGGTTTAAAGGTGTATGCATTTGTGTGTGATGTGAGTATGTATATATGTGTATGTGTGTGATGTATGTATATATGTGTATGTGTGTGATGTATGTATATATGGGTATGTGTGTGATGTGAGCATGTATATATGTGTATGTGTGTGATGTGAGTATGTATATATGTGTATGTGTGTGATGTGAGTATGTATATATGTGTATGTGTGTGATGTGAGCATGTATATATGTGTATGTGTGTGATGTGAGTATGTATATATGTGTATGTGTGTGATGTGAGTATGTATATATGTGTATGTGTGTGATGTATGTATATATGTGTATGTGTGTGATGTATGTATGTATATATGTGTATGTGTGTGATGTGAGTATGTATATATGTGTATGTGTGTGATGTGAGTATGTATATATGTGTATGTGTGTGATGTGAGTATGTATATATGTGTATGTGTGTGATGTATGTATATATGTGTATGTGTGTGATGTGAGCATGTATATATGTGTATGTGTGTGATGTGAGTATGTATATATGTGTATGTGTGTGATGTATGTATATATGTGTATGTGTGTGATGTGAGCATGTATATATGTGTATGTGTGTGATGTATGTATATATGTGCATGTGTGTGATGTGAGCATGTATATATGTGTATGTGTGTGATGTGAGCATGTATATATGTGTATGTGTGTGATGTATGTATATATGTGTATGTGTGTGATGTGAGCATGTATATATGTGTATGTGTGTGATGTGAGTATATATGTGTATGTGTGTGATGTATGTATATATGTGTATGTGTGTGATGTGAGCATGTATATATGTGTATGTGTGTGATGTGAGTATATATGTGTATGTGTGTGATGTATGTATATATGTGTATGTGTGTGATGTGAGCATGTATATATGTGTATGTGTGTGATGTGAGTATGTATATATGTGTATGTGTGTGATGTATGTATATATGTGTATGTGTGTGATGTGAGTATGTATATATGTGTATGTGTGTGATGTATGTATATATGTGTATGTGTGTGATGTGAGTATGTATATATGTGTATGTGTGTGATGTGAGTATGTATATATGTGTATGTGTGTGATGTATGTATATATGTGTATGCGTGTGATGTATGTATATATGTGTATGTGTGTGATGTGAGCATGTATATATGTGTATGTGTGTGATGTGAGTATGTATATGTATGTGTGTGATGTGAGCATGTATATATGTGTATGTGTGTGATGTGAGTATGTATATATGTGTATGTGTGTGATGTGAGTATGTATATATGGGTATGTGTGTGATGTGAGTATGTATATATGTGTATGTGTGTGATGTGAGTATGTATATATGGGTATGTGTGTGATGTGAGCATGTATATATGGGTATGTGTGTGATGTGAGCATGTATATATGTGTATGTGTGTGATGTGAGTATGTATATATGGGTATGTGTGTGATGTGAGCATGTATATATGTGTATGTGTGTGATGTGAGCATGTATATATGTGTATGTGTGTGATGTGAGTATGTATATATGTGTATGTGTGTGATGTGAGCATGTATATATGTGTATGTGTGTGATGTATGTATATATGTGTATGTGTGTGATGTATGTATATATGTGTATGTGTGTGATGTGAGTATGTATATATGTGTATGTGTGTGATGTGAGTATGTATATATGGGTATGTGTGTGATGTGAGCATGTATATATGTGTATGTGTGTGATGTGAGCATGTATATATGTGTATGTGTGTGATGTGAGCATGTATATATGTGTATGTGTGTGATGTGAGTATGTATATATGTGTATGTGTGTGATGTGAGCATGTATATATGTGTATGTGTGTGATGTGAGCATGTATATATGTGTATGTGTGTGATGTGAGCATGTATATATGAGTATGTGTGTGATGTGAGCATGTATATATGTGTATGTGTGTGTACATATGTATGTGCATGCATACAAACATACATGCACGCCCTTAAAATAACATAAAACATATATCTGTTTGTGTGCACGTGTGTGTGAGTGAGTGTGAATATCCGTGTGTGTGTGTGTGTGCACGTTCATGTGTGAGTTTTAATGTGTATATGTATGAAAGTCTGTTAAGAAAATAATTTGGCTTGATTTTAAAATTAACAGGAACTACATGTTTGTGCACAACTCATCCCTATGAATATTCACTGATTGATAAGCATAACCTCCACAGCTTTATTGTCATCAAGAGACACATCTAGCAAACATAAAAAAAACATAATTTGTTTATGTCAGGAACATCCATTTCCCAAACAAAATAAAGACCTATTATACATTTTTAAGATGTCCCCATTTAAACATGTCCACAAACTTTGGCAAAGAATGTTGCATAGGTAGTGTTTTAAAGGGATGTAAAACCCATTTTTTATCTTTCATGAGTCACATGAAACAACTTCCCAGTTTCTGTTATCTAATTTGTTTTGTTCTCTTGGTATCCTTTGCTGAAAATGATATATAGGTATGCCCAGGAGCTGGAGATTGGTGACTGCATTTATATGCCTCATGTTATTGGCTCACTTAATGCATTCAGCTAGATCCCAGTAGTGCATTGCTGTTTCTTCAACAAAGGATACTAAGCAAATGAAACAAAGTAAATAATAGAAGTAAATTGGAAAGCTGTTTAAAATTGTATTCTATACCTTTTAATACTGGAATACTGAATAGCTGCAGCAGGTAGACCTAATAACCAATGTCAGTCTTGCAAGATGTAGGATGATTGGGAGCGGGGCTGCCCTGGGGCAGGTCAAGAGGGGTACCTGCACAAGGGCCTCACTCTTTGGGAGTCTCTGCACTGTCATCAGGGGTGAGGGTATGGTTGGCAGCTCTGCCATGCTTTCCTGTACAGGTATGAGGTACATTTGCTGCATGATGTACAGGGAGGTGCATGCTTTGTTTCTCTGCACAGCACAAAGTGCTTCTAGACAGCACTAAAATATAGTGTTTAGACGCACTAAATGATGGGATAGAATTGGCCACACATTGGAGGTATATACAAAGGGGGCAATGGGGAGCATTTGCCCCCCCCCCCACAGAACTGCAGACTAAAAAGACAAATATCCATTTTTTTTTTTAATCCCCCTGAATGTAGCTCCATTGTAGAGGAAGAAGTACAATATCCAGCATGCATTGTACAGTGGAAGGGAGTGAGCTTCCTTGAAGGCAGAGCGATTTGCATGAGGTCACGCCCCCTTCTTCACGCTGTGTATGTATGTGTCTCTTGGACACTGGGGAAGGTCGCTGGGAGTATTTTCTGACCATTTAAACAAGTTTATATATTTATTTGTATGGTTATTCCCTCTGCACACATGGTTGTGAGGTGAAGGGTTGAACTGTGCCAGGTATCTCATTAATGGAAATCTGCTCTGAGCTAAAACTTTTTTTTGTGCAGAGTCCTCCTACTCACATACTTGCATAATTTGTTAAATGTTTTGCCAATAGCACAAATAGAGAAATGTACATTTTTACATATCTTATGAAATGTAATGTTAGCAGTTTTAGGCAATATATGTTAACCTATGTTGGATCTTTTGTGTTTATTTTTCTTTTTCTTTTCTTTTTTAATAACTGCGTAACGCAACAAATCAAATAAGCAAAACACTAACGGCTAGATTACGAGTTTTGCATTATGAGGGGTGCAGTACTAACTTGCATGTTATTGTCACTGCTAACTTACCTACAGCGCTGGTATTACAGGTATTTATAAACCCAGCGTTAAAAGACAAGAAGTGAGCATACAGCAAAATTGACCTCCATACCGCACTCCAATACCAGCGCTGCTTAAAGGGACAGTTCACCCAAAAATGTCTCCCCTTTAAATTATTCCCAATGATCCTTTTAACGTGCTAGAGTGTATTAAATTAGTTACCAGCAGCTCCTTTACTCCTATTTCAGCATTTGAAATCACTGATTTAGCCTGTGGTATCGCCACCTACACTGAACAAATTAATACTGGAGTATAGGCTATTGAATAGCCTAAGTATACACAGCCAGCAGAAGAGATTATACTCTCAGTGGGATGCAGGATAGTTAAGTAATACAATTATCATTTTCCATTGTTCTCTCTATGTATTGAGCTTTGGTGTTCCAGCCAAATAAAAGATAAGGAATCAAGTCTGTTTACACAAACTTAGAACATAAAGAGATCTGATATCACCTTTAAGTTCAACCCATTGTAATAGGCTGTGGTTTCAAAGCACAAAATCAGCATATACACAAATAAGCATGAAAATGGAATTTCTCAAATATTTTATACTCTGCAGTTGGTATAACAAGTCATTTAAAATACATTAATGGAAAAACAATTTTACAGTGTACTGTCCCTTTAAGTCAGCGGTGAGCTGGTTGTACGTGCTCGTGCACAATTTCCCCATAGACATCAATAGGGAGAGCCGGCTGAAAAAAAGCCTAACACCTGCAAAAAAGCAGCGTAAAGCTCCGTATGGGGAAACTAAATTTATGTTTACACCTAACACCCTAACATGAACCCCGAATCTAAACACCCCTAATCTTACACTTGTTAACCCCTAAAATGCCGCCCCCGACATCGCTGGCACCTACATTATATTTATTAACCCCCTAATCTGCAGCTCCGGACATCGCCGACACCTACATTATACTTATTAACCGATAATGTGCCGCCCCAATGTCGCCGCCACTATAATAATCATATTAACCCCTAAACCTCCGCACTCCCACCTCGCAAACACTAGTTAAATATTATTAACCCCTAATCTGCCATCCCCAACGTAGACACCATTCTATTAAATTTATTAACCCCTAAACCTAAGTCTAACCCTAACCCTAACACCCCCTAACTTAAATATAATTAAAATAAATCTAAATAAAACCTACAATTAATAACTAAATAATTCCTATTTAAAACTAAATACTTACCTGTAAAATAAACCCTAAGCTAGCTACAATATAACTAATAGTTACGTTGTATCTAGCTAAGGGTTTATTTTTATTTTACAGTCAAGTTTGTATTTATTTTAACTAGGTAGAATAGTTACTAAATAGTTATTAACTATTTAATAACCTACCTAGCTAAAATAAATACAAATTTACCTGTAAAATAAAACCTAACCTAAGTTACACTAACACCTAACACTACACTACATTTAAATAAATTACCTAAATGAAATACAATGAAATAAATTAAATATAATTACCTAAATTACAAAAAAACCCCACTAAATTGCACAAAATAAAAACAAATTACAAGATATTTAAACTAATTACACCTAATCTAATAGCCCTATCCAAATAAAAAAAGCCTCCCCAAAATAAAAAAAAACCCTAGCCTAAACTAAACTACCAATAGCCCTTAAAAGGGCCTTTTTTGGGCATTGCCCCAAAGAAATCAGCTCTTTTACCTGAAAAAAAGATACAAACAACCCCCCAACAGTAAAACCCACCCACCACCCACACAACCAACCACCCAAATAAAACCCTAACTATAAAAAACTAAGCTCCCCATTGCCCTGAAAAGGGCATTTGGATGGGCATTGCCCTTAAAAGGGCATTTGGCTCTATTAAAAAAATCCTAACACTAACCCCTGAAGAGCCACTTACTGTTTTGAAGATCTGACATCCATCCTCAACGAAGCCGGGAGAAGTCCTCATTGAAGCGGCAAGAAGTCCTCAACAAAGCCGGGAGAAGTCTTCATCCAAGCCGGGAGAAGTGTTCCTCCAGACGGGCAGAAGTCTTCATCCAGACGGCATCTTCTATCTTCATCCATCTGGCGCGGAGTGGGTCCATCTTCAAGACATCCGACGCGGAGCATCCTCTTCTTTCCGACGACTAACGAAGAATGAAGGTTCCTTTAGATGACGTCATCCAAGATGGTGTCCCTTAGATTTCGATTGGCTGATAGAATTCTATCAGCCAATCAGAATTAAGGTTGAAAAAATCCTATTGGCTGATGCAATCAGCCAATAGGATTGAGCTTGCATTCTATTGGCTGATTGTAACAGCCAATAGAATGCAATCTCAATCCTATTGTCTGATTGGATCAGCCAATAGGATTGAAGTTCAACCCTATTGGCTGACTGCATCAGCCAATAGGATTTTTTCAACCTTAATTCCGATTGGTTGATAGAATTCTATCAGCCAATCGGAATCTAAGAGATGCCATCTTGGATGACTTCATTTAAAGGAACCTTCATTCATCGTTAGTCGTCGGAAAGAAGAGGATGCTCCGCATCGGATGTCTTGAAGATGGACCCGCTCCGCGCCAGATGGATGAAGATAGAAGATGTCGTCTGGATGAAGAAATCTGCCCGGCTGGAGGACCGCTTCTCCCGGCTTGGATGAAGACTTCTCTCGGCTTCATTGAGGACTTCTTGCCGCTTCAATGAGGACTTCTCCCAGCTTTCGTTGAGGATCGATGTCGGATCTTCAAAACTGTAAGTGGATCTTCAGGGGCTAGTGTTAGGTTTTTTTAAGGGTTTATTGGGTGGGTTTTATTTTTAGGTTAGGGTTTGGGCCGCAATAGAGCTAAATGCCCTTTTAAGGGCAATGTCCATCCAAATGCCCTTTTCAGGGCAATGGGGAGCTTAGTTTTTTATAGTTAGGTTTTTATTTGGGTGGTTGGTTGTTTTTGTGGTGGGTTTTACTGTTGGGGGGTTGTTTGTATTTTTTTTCAGGTAAAAGAGCTGACTTCTTTGGGGCAATCCACCACAAAAGGCCCTTTTAAGGGCTATTGCTAGTTTAGTGTAGGCTAGGGTTTTTTTTTATTTTGGGGGGGCTTTTTTATTTTGATAGGGCTATTAGATTAGGTATAATTAGTTTAAATATCTTGTAATTTGTTTTTTATTTTGTGTAATTTAGTGTTTGTTTCTGTAATATAGGTGATTGTATTTAATTTATTTAATTGTATTTAATTTAGGTAATTTATTTAATTGTAGTGTAGTGTTAGGTGTTAGTGTAACTTAGGTTAGGTTTTATTTTACAGGTAAATTTGTATTTATTTTAGCTAGGCAGTTATTAAATAGTTAATAACTATTTAATAATTATTCTACCTAGTTAAAATAAATACAAACTTGCCTGTAAAATAAAAATAAACCCTAAGCTAGATACAATTAGTTATATTGTAGCTAGCTTAGGGTTTATTCCACAGAAAGTATTTCGTTTTAAAAAGTAATTATTTAGTAATTAATTGTAGGTTTTATTTAGATTTATTTTAATTATATTTGTTAGTGGGTGTTAGGGTTAGGGTTAGACGGTTTAGGGGTTAATAAATATAGTATAGTGGTGGCGACGTTGGGGGCGGAGTTAATAAATGTAGGTAGGTGGCGGCAATGTTAGGGACAGCAGATTAAGGGTTAATAATATGTAACTAATGTTTGCGGTGCTTTAGGGTTTAATATGTTTATTATAGTGGCGGTAATGTCAGGAGCGGCAGATTAGGGGTTAATAATTTTATTTTAGTGTTTGCGATGCGGAAGGGCCTCGGTTTAGGGGTTAATAGGTAGTTTATGGGTGTTAGTCTACTTTTTAGCACTTTAGTTATGAGTTTTATGCTACAACTTTGTAGTGAAAAAACTCATAACTACTGACTTTAGAATGCATTACGAATCTTGCGGGATAGGCTGGTCCGCTCCCTTTTTGGCCTAAAAAAAAAGTTTTTAATACGCTATTGAAATATCATTGAAAATAGACTATACGCAAATTGCGTAAGTTGATTTGCGGTAAGGCCAAAAAAGAGTGCTGGACAGCTGTACCTACAAGACTCGTAATAGCAGCGGTAGTAAAAAAGCAGCGTTATAAGCCTTAACGCTGCTTTTTTACTCATAATGCAAAACTCATAATCTAGCCGTTAGTTACAAGTGGAGCATAAATGTTTGCTCTTAGGTTTTCGCAATCATTTGTGCGCAGGTTAAATTGTGCTTGTATTACATGTTAAGCGTAAACTCGATTAAGTGAGCGCAATCGCGATTTGCTCTATGCTCTAGTATAATTACCGCAACTTCAGAGCTGTGGTTAACTGTTTTGTCAAACATAAAAGTGTCACAAAACACATAAAAAATACATTACAAAGTACACTTACACTCATAATAACACCATCTAATAAAAATTATTTTAAAAAAAATTGCAAAAAAAGTTATAAGTGCTCAAAGATATGAGGTCTCAGGTGTTAGAAAAAAAAAAAGATAGGCAAAGGACTTTAACATTGAGATACATACATATACATGTCTAAAGATGTATATATGTTTATGTATGTATGTATGTGTGTGTAGATATATATGTATATATATATATATATATATATATATATATATATATATATAAATGTAAATATTTGCATAGGAAATTAGTACATCTAGGCAAGTATACCTGCTTGCTTTTCCCCAGAAATTCTTAATATGCAATGTTTCCAATGCACAAGAGAATTGTGGGTAAGATATGCAAATTACATAGGCAAATTCTCAGTTTTTTTGCTTCAAAAATACTGTTTTGACACAGCGATCCTTTTAAACAGCATTATGACAGCAAAGCAGAAATCACTCACTAGACAAGCCTGTTTCGTTCTTTTTGGAACTCATCAGTAGGAGATAGATTTCTGGTTGCTGCATTGGTAGTGATGTTGTGAACTTAAAATTTTCTGTTACTGTTCGCGAACGGGCGAACCGGGCGAACCGCCATTGACTTCAATAGGCAGGCGAATTTTAAAACCCGCAAGGACTCTTTCTGGCCACAATAGTGATGGAAAAGTTGTTTCAAGAGTACTAACACCTGGACTGTGGCATGTCGGAGGGGGAACCATGGCAAAACTCCCACGGAAAATTACATAGTTGATGCAGAGTCTGGTTTTAAGCCATAAAGGGCATAAATCACCTAACATTCCTAAATTGTTTGGAATAACATGCTTTAAAACATCAGGTATGATGTTGTATCGATCAGGTAGTGTAAGGGTTACGCCCTCTTCACAGTGACAGACCAAACTCCCCGTTTAACGCACCGCAAACAACCGCAAACAGTCCATTTGCACAACTGCAAACTCCCCATATGCACAAGGTTGGATACCAAGCTAGCCATGTCCCGTTCCTTGTCCTCACTGATGTCATTGAAGGTCTCTTCCTCCACCCAGCCAAGTACAACACCAAGTGTCCCCGAGAGGTGACAACAAGCCCCCTGGGACGCCTGCTGTGTTTGGTCTTCCACCTCCTCAAAGCCACCTTCCTCCTCTGACTCCTCTTCTTCAGACTCCTCTCTCTGCATTGCCTCTCTCTGCATTATTATAAGGTGTGTTAAGTAGTACTATTCTTAGCAGTTTAATCCCTGTTACGTCCCCTATCAAGGGACGTGTATATGGCATGGATTTTAGGAACCGGGAGATGGAAAAAGATGCTTGGACGGTCCTCCTACTTCAAATTTAGGGCACTGCGCGTGCAATCTACTGTGCCACCAGATATGAGTGGTGTGTTAAGTAGTACTATTCTGATCAGTTTAATCCCTGTTACGTCCCCTATCAGGGGACGTGTATATGGCATGGATTTTAGGAACCGGGAGATGTAAAAAGATGCTTGGTCGGTCCTCCTACTTCAAATTTGGGGCACTGCGCGTGCATTTTACTGTGCCACCAGATATGAGTGGTGTGTTAAGTAGTACTATTCTGATCAGTTTAATCCATGTTACGTCCCCTATGAGGGGACGTGTATATGGCATGGATTTTAGGTACCGGGAGATGGAAAAAGATGCTTGGTCCGTCCTCCTACTTCAAATTTGGGGCACTGCGCGTGCAATCGTGGCCGGACTTTTAGCCGATGGACATTTGACAGACGGACATTTGGCCGACGGACATTTGGCTGAAGCACAAGTGGCTGTCACAAAACAGTCCGGCCACGAGATAGATTTGATAGATAGATAGATACATAGATTAGATAGATAGATCAATAGATGCAATATACATTTGATAGATACGATAGATAGAAATGATAGATAAATAGATAGATTTGATAGATAGATAATTTCCCAGACAGCAAATTACAAGACGTGCGGGCTGGGACCCATGGTAAGGTTCCCAGAGGCAGTTGCGGCGCCAGGGGACGTGTATATGGCATGGATTTTAGGAACCGGGAGATGGAAAAAGATGCATGGTCGGTCCTCCTACTTCAAATTTGTGGCACTGCGCGTGCAATCTAATGTGCCACCAGATAGGAGGGGTGTGTTAAGTAGTACTATTCCTATCAGTTTAATCGCTGTTACGTGCCTTTTTTTTTGGTTTGGTTTTTGAAGCCACAGTGAAGCACCAGAGGCCAGAAAAATTTGGCATGTACACATGCCTGAAAAATTAGGTATTGTTGCAGCCGCTGCTGTAGCAGCGGCCAGAAAAATTGATGTTTGTTTCCCAGGCAGAAAGTGCCCGAAAACATTGTGGCTTGAACCCTAATTGGTGGCGGATAAGTCACGCAAGTCATCCGGCATTCGAAGATAAAATACAGCAGCGTGTGGACCATTTTTAGCCCAAGGCAGCTCATCTCATCAGGCCTTTTTCACTTGAATGTATTGCCCAATGTCAGTCCCTTCAGGATCTATCCCTCATTCATCTTAATAAAGGTGAGGTAATCTAGACTTTTTTGACCTAGGCGACTTCTCTTCTCAGTGATAATACCTCCTGCTGCACTGAAGTTCCTTTCTGACAGGACACTTGAAGCGGGGCAGGCCAGAAGTTCTATCGCAAATTGGAATAGCTCAGGGCACAGGTCAAGCCTGCACACCCAGTAGTCAAGGGGTTCATCGCTCCTCAGAGTGTCGAGATCTGCAGTTAAGGCGAAGTAGTCTGCTACCTGTCGGTCGAGTCATTCTCTGAGGGTGGACCCCGAAGGGCTGTGGCGATGCATAGGACTTAAAAAGCTCTGCATGTCCTCCATCAACAACACGTCTGTAAAACATCCTGTCCTTGCCGGCGTGGTTGTGGGAGGAGGAGGATTACTTTCACCTCTTCCCCTGTTAGCTTCCCGTTGTACTGTGACATCACCCTTATACGCTGTGTAAAGCATACTTTTTAATTTATTTTGGAACTGCTGCATCCTTTCCGACTTGCGGTCATTTGATAACATTTCAGGCACTTTATGCATATACCGGGGGTCTAGTAGCGTGGACACCCAGTACAGGTCTTTCTCCTTCAGCTTTTTTATACGAGGGTCCCTCAACAGGCACGACAGCATGAAAGACCCCATTTGCACAAGGTTGGATGCCGAGCTACTCATGTCCCGTTCCTCGTCCTCAGTGATCTCACTGAATGTATCTTCTTCCCCCCCAGCCACGTACAACACCACGGGTACCAGATAGGTGACAACAAGCACCCTGGGATGCCTGTTGTGGTTGGTCTTCCTCCTCCTCCTCCTCAAAGCCACATTCCTCCTCTGACTCCTCTTCCTCACAATCCTCTTCCAGCGTTGCCACAGGTCCAGCAAGCGATGCTGATAAGGAAGTTTCTAGTGATGATGGTGACCACAACTCTTCCTCTTCCTCTTCACGCTCATCTACGGCCTGATCCAGCACTCTTCGCAGGGAACGCTCCAGGAAGAAAACAAATGGTATGATGTCGCTGATGGTACCTTCGGTGCGACTGACTAGGTTTATCACCTCCTCAAAAGGACGCATGAGCCTACAGGCATTGCGCATGAGCGTCCAGTAACGTGGCAAAAAAATCCCCAGCTCCCCAGAGGCTGTCCTAGCACCCCGGTCATACAAATACTCGTTAACGGCTTTTTCTTGTTGGATCAGGCGGTCGAACCTTAGGAGTGTTGAATTCCACCATGTCGGGCTGTCCCAAATCAAGCGCCTCACTGGCATGTTGTTTTTCTGCTGGATATCTGAAAAGTGCGCCATGGCTGTGTAGGAACGCCTCAAATGGCCATACACCTTCCTGGCCTGCTTCAGGACGTCCTGTAAGCCTGGGTACTTATGCACAAAGCGTTGTACGATCAGATTACACACATGTGCCATGCACGGCACATGTATCAACTTGCCCAATTTCAATGCCGCCACCAAATTACTTCCGTAGTCAGAAACCACTTTGCCGATCTCCAGTTGGTGCAGAGTCAGCCAATGATCCACCTGTGCATTCAGGGCAGACAGGAGTGCTGGTCCGGTGTGACTCTCTGCTTTCAGGCAAGTCAACCCCAAGACGGCGTGAAACTGCCATTTCCGGGATGTGGAATAGTACTTGGGGAGCTGGGGGGGTGCCATTGATGTGGAGCAAGACGCAGCAGCAGAAGAGGACTCAGCCGAGGAGGTTATGGAAGAAGATGGAGTAGGAGGAGTAGAGGAGGTGGCAGCAGGCCTGCCTGCAAGTCATGGCGGTGTCACCAACTCCTCCTCTGCAGAGCCACGCATTCCATGCTTGGCAGCCGTCAGCAGGTTTACCCAATGCGCAGTGTAGGTGATATACCTGCCCTGACCATGCTTTGCAGACCAGCTATCAGTGGTCAGATGGACCCTTGCCCCAACACTGTGTGCCAGACATGCCATTACTTCCTTTGGCACAATCGAGTACAGGTTGGGGATTGCCTTTTGTGCAAAGAAATTTCGGCCGGGTACCTTCCACTGTGGTGTCCCAATAGCTACAAATTTTTTTAACGCCTCAGACTCCACCAGCTTGTATGGTAAAAGCTGGTGGGCAAAGAGTTCAGACAAGCCAGCGGTCAGACGCCGGGCAAGGGGGTGACTTTGTGACATTGGCTTCTTACGCTCAAACATGTCCTTGACAGACACCTGACTGTGGGCAGATGAGCAGGAACTGCTCCGGAAGAGAGACGGATTGGCGGATGTTTGAGAGGGGGCAAGGACAGCAGGACAGCAGTGGTTGATGTGGCTGAAGATGCTGGACGAGGAGAAGGATGGCAGCTTTGAGTTTGTGTGCTGCTTCTACTCATGTGTTGATCCCATAGGCGTTTGTGATGTGCGATCATGTGCCTTCGCAAAGCAGTTGTACCTAGGTGGGTGTTGGACTTCCCACGACTCAGTTTCTTTTGGCACAGGTTGCAAATGGCATTGCTGTTGTCAGAGGCAGACACAAAAAAAAAATGCCACACTGCTGAGCTCTGCGATGACAGCATTCTGGTGGTGGCAACAGCATGCGTTGATTGGCGTGCTGTCTGGCTGAACCCGGGTGCCGATGCATGCTGTCTGACTGTGCCACTAGCTCCTTGCGACGACCTCCCCCTGCTTCCAACTCGTCTCCTCCTCCTCCTCTCTGTCTCCCAATCTGAACTGTCCCCCTGTTCTTCTTCTCTTCTAGTGGGCTCCCACGTGACATCCACGTATTGTCATCATCAACCACTTCACTTGTATCTGACAAATCAACAAAGGAAGCAGCAGCGGGTACAACATCATCACACCGTACGTCCATGTCTGTAATGCTGCCTGACTGAGACATATCACTGTTATCTACATCCTCTGTCAATGATGGTTGCGCATCACTCATTTCTTCCAACTGATGTGTATATAACTCCTCTGACACATCAAGTGAAGCGGCTGTGGTGCTAGTGTTGGTGGTGGCGGCAGGCGGGCGAGTGGTAACTTGAGAGGTGCCCAAAGATAAGCTGGAGGAAGATGGTGCGTCAAGGTTCAGAGCGGAAGCTATAGAAGATTGGGTGTCCTGTGTTAAAATGTCAACTATGTCCTCCTCAGAACTTTTCGAGTTCGTGGTACGTGGCCTCTGAACACTGGGCATTATTCTAGGGCCAAAGGGAATCACAGCACCATGACCACCTGCGGGGTGGCCTGCCTTTGCCTGTCATTTTTTTTTAAATTTACACTTACACTACTATTAAACAAGATATGAGTGGTGCCACTGGGCAAGTGGGCACAGTATACACTGTAAGCCTGGCACAAAAAAGCAGACTGATGTTTCACAGTCCAAAAAGTTTTTTTTGTTTTAAATGTACACTTACACTACTATTAAACAAGATATGAGTGGTGGCACTGGGCAAGTGGGCACAGTATACGCTGTGAGCCTGATGCAAAAAAGCAGACTGATGTTTCACAGTCCAAAAAAGTTTTTTTTTTTTTTTTTTTAAATGTACACTTACACTACTATTAAACAAGATATGAGTGGTGGCACTGGGCAAGTGGGCACAGTATACGCTGTGAGCCTGACACAAAAAAGTAGACTGATGTTTCACAGTTCAACATTTTTTTTTTTTTTTAAATGTACACTTACACTACTATTAAACAAGATATGAGTGGTGGCACTGGGCAAGTGGGCACAGTATAAGCTGTGAGTCTGACACAAAAAAGCAGACTGATGTTTCACAGTCCAAAAATTTTCTTTTGTTTTTAAATGTACACTTACACTACTATTAAACAAGATATGAGTGGTGGCACTGGGCAAGTGGGCACAGTTTACGCTGTAAGCCTGACACAAAAAAGCAGACTGATGTTTCACAGTTCAAAATTTTTTTAGTTTTTTAAATGTACACTTACACTACTATTAAACAAGATATGAGTGGTGGCACTGGGCAAGTGGGCACAATTTACGCTGTAAGCCTGACACAAAAAAACAGACTGATGTTTCACAGTCCAAAAAGTTTTTTTTGTTTTAAATATACACTTACACTACTATTAAACAAGAAATGAGTGGTGGCACTGGGCAAGTGGACCCAGTATAAGCTGTGAGCCTGACACAAAAAAGCAGACTGATGTTTTACAGTCCAAAATTTTTTTTTTGTTTTTAAATGTACACTTACACTACTATTAAACAAGATATGAGTAGTAGCGCTGGGCAAGTGGGCACAGTATATGCTGTGAGGCTGACACAAAAAAAGCAGACTGATGTTTCACAGTCCAAAAAGTTTTTATTTTTTTAAATGTACACTTACACTACTATTAAACAAGATATGAGTGGTGGCACTGGGCAAGTGGGCCCAGTATAAGCTGTGAGCCTGACACAAAAAAGCAGACTGATGTTTCACAGTCCAAAAAGTTTTTTTTGTTTTTAAATGTACACTTACACTACTATTTAACAAGATATGAGTGGTGGCACTGGGCAAGTGGGCACAGTATACGCTGTGAGCCTGACACAAAAAAAGCAGACTGATGTTTCACAGTCCAAATTTTTTTTTTTTAAATTTACACTACTGATACACCAGATATGAGTGGTGGCACTGGGCAAGTGGGCACAGTATACGCTGTGAGCCTGGCACACACGCTGGCAGGCAGGCAACTGCAATTAGTTTATACAAGCAGACTGATGTTTCACCGTCAAAAAAGTTTTTTTTTTTTAAATTTACACTACTGTTACACCAGATATGAGTGGTGGCACTGGGCAAGTGGGCCTGACACACACGCTGGCAGGCAGGCAGGCAACTGCAATTAGATTACACAAGCAGACTGATGTTTCACAGTCAAAAAAGTAGTTTATTTTTAAATGTACACTACTGTTACAACAGATATGAGTGGTGGCACTGGGCAAGTGGGCACAGTATACGCTGTGAACCTGGCACACATGCTGGAAGGTAGGCAGGCAACTGCAATTAGATTACACAAGCAGACTGATGTTTCACAGTCAAAAAAGTTTTTTTTTTTTAAATTTACAATACTGTTACAACAGATATGAGTGGTGGGCCTGGCACACACACTGGCAGGCAGGCAACTGCAATTAGATTACACTAGCAGATTGATGTTTCACAGTCAAAAAAAGTTTTTTTTTTTTTTTAAATTTACACTACTGTTACACCAGATATGAGTGGTGGCACTGGGCAAGTGGGCACAGTATACGCTGTGAGCCTGGCACACACGCTGGCAGGCAGGCAACAGCAATTAGATTACACAAGGAGACTGATGTTTCACAGTCAAAAAAGTTTATTTTTTTTAAATTTACACTACTGTTACATCAGATATGAGTGGTGGCACTGGCACACATGCTGGCAGGCAGGCAGGCAACTGCAATTAGATTACACTAGCAGACTGATGTTTCACAGTCAAAAAAGTTTTTTTTTTTAAATTTACACTACTGTTACACCAGATATGAGTGGTGGCACTGGGCAAGTGGGCCTGGCACACACGCTGGCAGGCAGGCAACTGCAATTAGATTACACTAGCAGACTGATGTTTCACAGTCAAAAAAGTTTTTTTTTTTTTTAAATTATACTACTGTTACACCAGATATGAGTGGTGGCACTGGGCAAGTGGGCCTGTTACCCACACTGGCAGGCAGGCAACTGCAATTAGTTTACACTAGCAGACTGATGTTTCACAGTCAAAAAAGTTTTTTTTTTAAATTTACACTACTGTTACACCAGATATGAGTGGTGGTACTGGGCAAGTGAGCCTGGCACACACACTGGCAGGCAGGCAACTGCAATTAGATTACACAAGTAGACTGATGTTTCACAGTCAAAAAAAATTTTTTTTTAAATTTACACTACTGTTACAACAGATATGAGTGGTGGCACTTAGCAAGTAGGCCTGGCACACACTCTGGCTGGCAGACAGGCAACCGCAATTAGATTACACTAGCAGACTGATGTTTCACAGTCAAAAAAGTTTTTTTTTTTAAATTTACACTACTGTTACACCAGATATGAGTGGTGGCACTGGGCAAGTGGGCCTGGCACACACGTTGGCAGGCAGGCAACTGCAATTAGATTATACTAGCAGACTGATGTTTCACAGTCAAAAAAGTTTTTTTTTTTAATTTACACTACTGTTACACCAGATATGAGTGGTGGCACCGAGCAAGTGGCTTGGCAGGCAAGCTACTGCAATTAGATTACACAGGGGAAAAAAATGATGTTCTAGCCCAAAAAAGGCCTTTTTGGGGTGCTGTCCTTACAGCAGAGATCAGATGAGTCTTTCAGGACTGTAGTGGACACTGAATACACTAGCCTAGCTATCAATTTCCCTATAAAATCAACAGCAGCTACAGTGTCCCTTCTCTCACTAACAATGCAGCTTCCAAATTAATCTAAAATGGCTGCTGTTCAGGAGCTGGGAGGGTCTGGGAGGGAGGGTTTGCTGCTGATTGGCAGGAATGTGTCTGCAGACTGTGAGATACAGGGTCAAAGTTTACTCAATGATGACGAATAGGGGGTGGATCGAACATCACATATGTTCTCCCGCCGCGGCGAACATGAACATGCTATGTTCGCCGTCAAACTATTTGCAACATCACTATGCATTGGTAAAGCTATTTTTATGGTTAAACCAAAATTCATTAAAATTATGGGGGGAGATAAAAAACTGAAATTAAAATCCTCCATATCTCAAAATGAAATCAATGTAAATATTTGCATAGGAAATTAGTACATCTAGGCAAGTATCCCCGCTTGCTTTTCCCCAGAAATTCTTAATATACAATGTTTCCAATGCACAAGAGAATTGTGGGTAAGATATGCAAAGTAGATATGCAAATTCTCAGGTTTTTTGCTTCAAAAATACTGTTTTGACACAGCGATCCTTTTAAACAGGATTATGACAGCAAACCAGAAATCACTCACTAGACAAGCCTGTTTCATTCTTTTTGGAACTCATCAGTAGGAGATAGAGTTATGGTTGCTGCATTGGTAAAGCTATTTTCATGGTTAAACCAAAATTCATTAAAATTATGGGGGGAGATAAAAAACTGAAATTAAAATCCTCCATATCTCAAAATTAAATCAATGTAAATATTTGCATAGGAAATGAGTACATCTATTCAAGTATCCCTGATTGCTTTTCCCCAGAAATTCTTAATATACAATGTTTCCAATGCACAAGAGAATTGTGTGTAAGATATGCAAATTCTCAGGTTTTTTTGCTTCAAAAATACTGTTTTGACACAGCAATCCTTTTAAACAGGATTATGACAGCAAACCAGAAATCACTCACTAGACAAGCCTGTTTCGTTCTTTTTGGAACTCATCAGTAGGAGATAGATTTCTTGTTGCTGCATTGGTAAAGCTATTTTCATGGTTAAACCAAAATTCCTTAAAATTATGGGGGGGAGATAAAAAACTGAAATTAAAATCCTCCATATCTCAAAATTAAATCAATGTAAATATTTGCATAGGAAATTAGTACATCTAGGCAAGTATCTCCTACTGATGAGTTCCAAAAAGAATGAAACAGGCTTGTCTAGTGAGTGATTTCTGGTTTGCTGTCATAATCCTGTTTAAAAGGATCGCTGTGTCAAAACAGTACCTTTGAAGCAAAAAAAATGACACTTTGCATATCTTACCCACAATTCTCTTGTGCATTGGAAACATTGTATATTAAGAATTTCTGGGGAAAAGCAAGTGGGGATACTTGCCTAGATGTACTAATTTCCTATGCAAATATTTACATTGATTTAATTTTGAGATATGGAGGATTTTAATTTCAGTTTTTTTTCTCTCTCCCCCATAATTTTAATGAATTTTGGTTTAACCATGAAAATAGCTTTACCAATGCAGCAACCAGAAATCTATCTCCTACTGATGAGTTCCAAAAAAACCCAAAACAGGCTTGTCTAGTGAGTGATTTCTGGTTTGCTGTCATAATCCTGTTTAAAAGGATCGCTGTGTCAAAACAGTATTTTTGAAGCAAAAAAACATTGTATATTAAGAATTTCTGGGGAAAAGCAAGCAGGGATACTTGCCTAGATGTACTAATTTCCTATGCAAATATTTACATTGATTTAATTTTGAGATATGGAGGATTTTAATTTCAGTTTTTTATCTCCCCCCATAATTTTAATGAATTTATATATATATATATATATATATATATATATATATATATATATATATATATATATATATATATATATATACACACAGTATCTCACAAAAGTGAGTACATTTTTTAAAATATTTTATTATATTTTTTCATGTGACAACACTGAAGAAATGACACTTTGCTACAATGTAAATTAGTGAGTGTACAGCCTGTATAACAGTGTAAATTTGCTGTCCCCTCAAAATAACTCAACGCACAGCCATTAATGCAGGGATAGGCAAGGTGTCTGTACACAGACACTGGTGTCCGTGACTGACCATTGCAGTGTCCGCCACCCATTTTGTGGAGGGGAGGGAGGAGTAGGACAGATGAATGCTGGTCCTCACTTCTCCTTGACCCAAGCGGTGCCACACTTAGTAGAGGGAAAGTGAGGGAAGAAGCAAGCTGCCTGCAGTCAACTAACCATAAATCGTAACCAATCCCAATTCCTTGATCTGTGCAGCAGCGTGGTGCTGGTATCTGTGTGTAGAAGACCACTGCCTACTCTGACACACATTACGTAAGCAAGTAAGTAACCAACCATGATGATCATGCAATTAACATCAAGGTGGGTGGGTTTGGTCAGGAGTTGCAGACTCTCAATAAAACCAAAGAAAAATAAAAGGTATTTCCACAAGCAGTCTTTATATAAATGCTATTTTAAACTTGTTTGATTAGATGACTAATTTGTACTTGTGGAACTAGACCAGGGGCCTCCAACGTGCAGCCCATTAGACAGCAAAGTGTTTCTCTCCTGACTTATAGAAACATAGAATATGTCGGCAGAAAGGAACCATTCGGCCTATCTAGTCTGCCCAATTTTCTGAATACTTTCATTAGTTCCTGGCCTTATCTTATATCTAACATAACCTTATGCCTATCCCATGAATGTTTAAACTACTTCACTGTCTCTACTACTTCTGCTGGATGGCTATTCCACCATGAATCCACTACCCTCTCTGTAAAGAGAGTGTTATTTAATATTTTTAATTTGAAATTTACCTTGGTGTCCTTCACTAACGCCTGTACTTTGAAAAATGTCTGCCACAGTCTTGGTCCGTGCCTATACCTGCATTAATGTCTAATCCATTGGCAAAGAAAGTGAGTACACCCCTAACTGGAAATGTCTAAATTGGGCCCAACTGGCCATTTCCCCTCCCCTGTGTCATGTGACTAGTTAGTGTTACAAGGTCTGTGGGGCATCCTCAAATGGAAGGTGGGGGAGCGCAAGGTCTCTAACATCCACCAGCTCTGTGATGTTGTCATGGAGGAGGGGAAAAGGACTCCAGTGGCAACCTGTGAAGCTCTGGTGAACTCCATGCCCAAGAGGGTTAAGGCAGTGCTGGAAAATAATGGTGGCCACACAAAATATTGACACTTTGGGCCCAATTTGGACATTTCTACTTTTGCAAATGATTTTCCATTATGTGGGTCATTTTCATTTCTGGGCTTCCATCCTGCCTTAAAAGTGACATCAGCTCACAAAATCAATTTGTCAAGTTTCCATATAAATGGGCAGACTCCATATTTGAGTCTGTAACAACCCAAAATCCCAGAAAAACTGAACATAGAGGGGTATCATTGTACTTGTGGGACATTGCTGAACACAAATAGGATTAGGATATTCACAATAAAAAATGTGTGTACTTGTTGTACTGTGTTGGGAAAAATTAAAGCTTCTTAATTTCTCACACTTACTTAGATTTTATTCATATTCATTTATAGTTTTATATAAATATTTGATGTCAAAAGAAAACCATATTTGTCCTCTAAAGTGTGGCTGGACTTAGGACTAGATTACAAGTGGAGTGCTGATAGTTTAAGTGATTGTAAAGTTTAAAGAATTAAATATAAACACGTTTTTTTTTAAAAAAAAATACCTTTTTGCTATGGTAAACAGACCGCTGATCCTATGCCCTCTCCTCCTTCTGTATTTTGCAGATCAATGACAAATCTGGCTTCCTCCATGTGAAATATTCATATTTTCATGTTGGCTTAGTGAACTTGAGGATATGTAACTGGGTTTGCGTGCGAATTGGGTGTTTTTTTTCCACTTTTCTTGCTCTATTGACTTCTATGGGGGAAATATGTAAGCACGCGCGCAATGTTTTAAGTTCGGATTTCAACGCTTGCCAGGTTAGCAATTTACTTTCAACCTGTAATACAAGTGCAACCCGACGCTAGCAAAAAAAGCTTTCTTCTATCACAGTAACACTTTAGCGGGGAGCATTAAATAATACTCCACTTGTAATCTGTAATCTTGTATGTCATGATACAATCATGTGGAGTAGTTGATACCTGGATTGGCTACTCAGCAGAGGTGGTATTGTGTTCCCAGCCTGGAAAAAGGTTAATGTGAATTGCCTTTGTCTGTGTGAAATCTGCTCAGAAGGCTGTAAGCTGAACTTTCTCCCCCCCCCCTTCCTTCCCCCCTCCTCAGCCTAGTGCTGTTAAATGTAACTGTAAAGGAATGCAGAATGCTCCTCCCTGTGGAGATTGATAGTGGTAGCTAAGACTTGTTTTTATTGGCCAGACTCATTGTAAATTATAACCCGGGCGTTGTCTTTGGCAAGACAAAGAGAATCAGATTCAAGTATGCAAGAGACAGACTTTTTAGGCAGAACTGCCTGGGACCCAAACAACTTAACATTTGAAATGGCAGCTCTCCACATATCTAAAGGAACTTGGCAATAAGTAAGATATTGTGTTGTAATTCTTTTCATGTCCCACTTGGTTTTTAAAGAACTGTAGCTTTGCATTTGTATGTTTGTTTTGAATATCTGTGTAATTTTGCACTGTGTAACCTGTGTTGATATATTTGTTATTAAACACATACGGCTAGATTTAGAGTTTGGCGGCCAAAGGGGTGCGTTAGCTATGCGTGCTTTTTTTCTCCCGCAGATTTTAAATACCGCTGGTATTTAGAGTTCACAGAAGGGCTGGGTTTTCAATGTGTTAGGCTCCAAAAAGGGAGCGTAGAGCATAATTTAACGCCACTGCAACTCTAGATACCAGCGGTGCTTACGGACGCGGCCAGCTTCAAAAACGTGCTCGTGCACGATATCCCCATAGAAAACAATGGGGCAGTTTGAGCTGAAAAAAAAAAAAGCAGCGTTCAGCTCCTAACGCAGCCCCATTGTTTTCTATGGGGAAAAACTTCCTACGTCTGCACCTAACACTCTAATATGTACCCCGAGTCTAAACACCCCTAACCTTACACTTATTAACCCCTATTCCTCCGCCCCCACTATCGCTGACACCTGCATATTTTTTTTAACTCCTAATCTGCTGCTCCGTATACCGCCGCTACCTACATTATACCTATGTACCCCTAATCTGCTGCCCCTAACACCGCCGACCCCTATATTATATTTATTAACCCCTAATCTGCCCCCCACAATGTCGCCGCCAGCTACCTACAATAATTAACCCCTAATCTGCCGATTGGAGCTCACCGCTACTATAATAAATGTATTAAACCCTAAAGCTAAGTCTAACCCTAACACTAACACCCCCCTAAGTTAAATATAATTTTTATCTAACGAAATAAATTAACTCTTATTAAATAAATTATTCCTATTTAAAGCTAAATACTTACCTGTAAAATAAACCCTAATATAGCTACAATATAAATTATAATTATATTGTAGCTATTTTAGGATTAATATTTATTTTACAGGCAACTTTGTATTTATTTTAACAAGGTACAATAGCTATTAAATAGTTAATAACTATTTAATAGTTACCTAGCTAAAATAATTAAATGGAATCAGCCAATCAGAATCAAGTTCAATCCGATTGGCTGATTCAATCAGCCAATTAGATTGAGCTTGCATTTTATTGGCTGTTCCGATCAGCCAATAGAATGCGAGCTCAATCTGATTGGCTGATCGGATCAGCCAATCCGATTGAACTTGATTCTGATTGGCTGATTCCATCAGTCAATCAGAATTTTCCTACCTTAATTGGATGACGTCCCTTAAAGGAACCGTCATTCGTCGGGAAGTCGTCGGAAGAAGAAGATGGGTCCGCGGTGGAGGTTTTCAAGATGGAGCCGGTCGTCATCGGATGAAGATAGAAGATGCCGCTTGGATCAAGATGGTTGCCGGTCCGGATCGCCTCTTCTTCCCGGATAGGATGAAGACTTTGGAGCCTCTTCTGGACCTCTTCAGCCGCCGGATTATGGATCGCCAGCCCCCGCTTGGGCTTGGATAAAGATTTTGGAGCCTGGAACGATCAGTGATACCTGGCATGGTGAAGACAAGGTAGAAAGATCTTCAGGGGCTTAGTGTTAGGTTTATTTAAGATGGGTTTGGGTTAGATTAGGGGTATGTGGGTGGTGGGTTGTAATGTTGGGGGGGGTATTGTATGTGTTTTTTTTTACAGGCAAAAGAGCTGAATTCTTTGGGGCATGCCCTGCAAAAGGCCCTTTTAAGGGCTGGTAAGGTAAAAGAGCTTTGAACTTTTGTAATTTAGAATAGGGTAGGGCATTTTTTTATTTTGGGGGTCTTTGTTATTTTATTAGGGGGCTTAGAGTAGGTGTAATTAGTTTAAAATTGTTGTAATTTTTTTCTAATATTTGTAAATATTTTTTTATTTTTTAACTATTTAATAGCTATTGTACCTGGTTAAAATAATTACAAAGTTGCCTGTAAAATAAATATAAATCCTAAAATAGCTATAATATAATTATAATTTATATTGTAGCTATATTAGGGTTTATTTTACAGGTAAGTATTTAGCTTTAAATAGGAATAATTTATTTAATAAGAGTTAATTTATTTCGTTAGATTTAAATTATATTTAACTTAGGGGGGTGTTAGTGTTAGGGTTAGACTTAGCTTTAGGGGTTAATCCATTTATTACAGTAGCGGCGAGATTCGGTCGGCAGATTAGGGGTTAATAATTGAAGTTAGGTGTCGGCGATGTTAGGGAGGGCAGATTAGGGTTTAATACTATTTATTATAGGGTTATTGAGGCGGGAGTGAGGCGGATTAGGGGTTAATAACTTTATTATAGTAGCAGTGCAGTCCACTCAGCAGATTAGGGGTTAATAAGTGTAGGCAGGTGGAGGCGACGTTGAGGGGGGCAGATTAGGGGTTAATAAATATAATATAGGGGTTGGCGGTGTTAGGGGCAGCAGATTAGGGGTTCATAGGGATAATGTAGGTGGCAGCGGTGTGCGGTCGGCAGATTAGGGGTTAAACATTTTTAATAGAGTGGCGGCGATGTGGGGGGACCTCGGTTTAGGGGTACATAGGTAGTTTATGGCTGTTAGTGTAGTTTAGAGCACAGTAGTTAAGAGCTTTATAAACCGGCGTTAGCCCAGAAAGCTCTTAACTACTGACTTTTTTCTACAGCTGGAGTTTTGTCGTTAGATTTCTAACGCTCACTTCAGCCACGACTCTAAATACCGGTGTTAGGAAGATCCCATTGAAAAGATAGGATACGCAATTGACGTAAGTGGATCTGCAGTATGGAAAAGTCGCGGCTGGAAAGTGAGCGTTAGACCCTTTAATGACTGACTCTAAATACCAGCGGTAGCCCAAAACCAGCGTTAGGAGCCTCTAACGCTGGTTTTGACGGCTACCGCCAAACTCTAAATCTAGGCCATAGAAAATCTAATTCTGGCTTTGGGCTCTAATATCTGAATTCACACTCCCGTTGAGACAAGGTTAAAGGCACGTTACCTAAGTATTAAATAGTGTGAGTTTTTAGGGGTTCCCCAGAACTCCCCTTTAATTTAAAAGTTTTGGTGGTGGCAGAAGAGAAATTGTTAGAGCAGCGTGGACACGATTGGGGCTAATGTGGTTTCTCTTAAGGTCCTTTTGGCAGAGTTGCAAGGATAAGTGAACCAGAGCTGTGTGCCATTAACCCCTTCGTGCCCACACCCCTCTATTGTGACGCTGAGAAGGCGTGATTCATCACATTGTAAAATTATGGTTGAACAAACATATACTGTAGATCAAATTCTAGTTTTTGTTTATGTTCAGAACTTGGACCATTGCTTTCGTCCTTAAGAGTTTAATATAACATAGATGATGATAGATAGATAGATAGATAGATAGATAGATAGATAGATAGATAGATGATAGATAGATAGATATATTTGCTTAAGAATTCTAGACATACGTTTGTGGGTTTGTTTTAGTTTTTTTAATTAAAAAGAACCATTTAAAATTTGTGCTTTTGTTTTTGGATTGTTTTTAATGAATATATAAACTTAAATTCAAAATAGCCTTACAATTTAATATATGGATTTTACTGTCTGGAATCAATTTGTAATGTGATTACCAATAAAAAGATAGCAACTGTTACATGAAATGCAATTTGAACAATGTGTTACACTGTGACTAAAATAGGCATATATGAGCTACTATATACAGTTTATACCAGTAAATCATTGAGAAATTTATACCTTTTAATTTAACCTGTACAGTATTGCCATATATGGCTAAATTTAATTGGAAAAAAAATGCCAAAGTTATTCATTCAAATTATAGGTAAACTACATAGAATGATTAAATCAACATACAATATGCTTGCTTTACAAATACAATATACTATTTAACTAAAAAATCTTGCTTTACAAATGACAAAACAACTATAATGTATTTATTTGACTTGTACAGTGAGGTCAGATATTGACGTACAGTAATGAAAAATGAATGATAACTCAGCCCACACTGTTCCTAATTCATCAGTTATTGAATTAATTTCTTCTATTGAAATAAAACTCTGAAAGAATGTACAGACCTTCAGATGTGAATTGTATGTATCTGGCAAAAAAGCAGTTAAAGGATGAGTCAGTAGAGGTTTCAAGTTTATGTTTTTAAAGCTAATACACAAAGTTATTAATAGCTAAAATTGGAATTTCTATAATAAAACAAGATAGGATGTAAAAAGTGAATGTTAGAAATGCTTGTTTTTGAAATCAACATGGAAGGAAATGTATCGCTTATATATTATCTATCATCTATTTATCTCTCTCTCTCTCTCTTCTCTCCTCTCTCTCTCTCTCTCTCTCTCTATATATATATATATATATATATATATATATATATATATATATATATATATATTACATATGTATATATATCATATATCTATCTATCTATCTATCTATCAGCTATCATCTATCTATCTATTTATCTATAATATATCTATCCATCATCTATCTATTATAAGTATTTATTTGTCATCTTTTTCTTTGTCTCTTCCTCTCTTTACCTGTCTATTTATTAATCTTCACACTTGGGGGCCGATTTGTTAAAGTGCGGACAGACATGATACGATGTAGTGTATAATGTCTGCTGCACATTTATAAATGCTGACAGCATTCGGAGCTTGATCATTCGGCCCCTTGACCTTTACACACATTTTAGATGGAGAGTAAACATCTTGTTTATTTAATATAAAAGCCTAGATTACTTTTGGAGTGCTATTGATAGTGCAAGGAGTGCTATCATTACTGTGGTTCTGCACTAAAAATAGCATACAATATGGTATTGCAAATAAAAGGTAAAATAGTTTTACTTGATACCATACACCTGACATTTTTTAACCTTCCCTTTCAATGGTTAGCACGGGCGTATTATCATCGCTCATATTACAAGTGGTAAGCACAACACATACGAGTGGAGCACAACATTGAGCTTACAAGATCGCAATATTTGAGCTCCACACAGTAATACCATTGCACGTAAATGTGCGCTGGTATTACAAGTACAGCCAATGTGAACGCGACCTCGTATTTGCATTGCTGCAAGCCAAGCACTAATGAGAGCGCACTTCCGTAGGCTCCATTGGGAGCCTCCTTTTCATACAAACAACATAGCACAGCGCAGGGGGAAGCTCATGCAGGGTTGGGTAGCAATAAATAAATATATATATTTATATATATGCTTATATACATATATATTTATCTGTTTATATGTGTATACAAGCATATACATTTATATTTATAGAGAAAACAGTCCCCCATTGACCTCCATGTAAAAGCACTTTAAGTGCCATTTTTTTTTTCTAACACCCCAAATCACTTTACTTTAAACCCTTATAACTGCTTTGTGCATTTTTTAAAATAAATAAATAAATAAATAAATAATGATGCTATGTTCGTGTACTGTCCTCTTTATTTTGGGGGCTTGTAATGGATGGTTATTTAACGTGCGTGTGTACATGGACAAATTGCTCCTTTACAGGCGCACGTTAAGAAAGTGTATATGCAAGGTAGAGGTGAGCGCCAAAAGAAGGCTGAGGCTAGGGTAGGGAATGCCAAAATAGGCTATAATGAACTGATAGAGTGTAAAATTAAATATTATTTATTCCATTCAATGATTATATTAAAAAACATTAAAAAAACATATACACTTGTTAGTTAATCATGGATCCATGTTACAAAATAGGGGAAAAAGCAGTACAATATAATATTAAAAACGATATATGAATAGTGATAAAGTCAGTGGCTGGTGATATAGCCGTTTATACTGGGTGTTTGTTGTGTTTAACACCTTGATTGAGTCCAGTCAGTATAATATGCTCCTGGTTTAATTGTAATCCAATACTGTGCAGGAAAAAAAATGAGATTCAGGTGCGGTCAGTGTCCAATACAATAATTAGGAAAAAAAGTGATAAAAAATGTGTGTTCACTCTATGTGAAAAAAAATGGTGATAAAAAATGATGATGAGATCCCTCCAAAAAAATGTGTTATCAAAAGATGAGAAAAAATTAAATCCAAAGTGATGTTAGTGATATCAGTGCAAATCAATCAATCAGTGGTTCAATGCTGATACGATATTTTTGACATTAAAAATATGCAAAAAAGAAAAAATCCTGAAAAAAAGAAAACAAACAATACTCTAATATATGCAATCTGTACAATGGATATATCAGTAATATGCTTACTCAGATCTGTCGACACGTTTTGGCCATATACCTCTGGCCTTTATCAAGAGTCTTGATAAAGGCCAGAGGTATATGGCCGAAACGTGTCGACAGATCTGAGTAAGCATATTACTGATATATCCATTGTACAGATTGCATATATTAGAGTATTGTTTGTTTTCTTTTTTTCAGGATTTTTTCTTTTTTGCATATTTTTAATGTCAAAAATATTGTATCAACATTGAACCACTGATTGATTGATTTGCACTGATATCACTAACATCACTTTGGATTTCATTTTTTCTCATCTTTTGATAACACATTTTTTTGGAGGGATCTCATCATCATTTTTTATCACCATTTTTTTTTCACATAGAGTGAACACACATTTTTTATCACTTTTTTTCCTAATTATTGTATTGGACACTGACCGCACCTGAATCTAATTTTTTTTCCTGCACAGTATTGGATTACAATTAAACCAGGAGCATATTATACTGACTGGACTCAATCAAGGTGTTAAACACAACAAACACCCAGTATAAACGGCTATATCACCAGCCACTGACTTTATCACTATTCATATATCGTTTTTAATATTATATTGTACTGCTTTTTCCCCTATTTTGTAACATGGATCCATGATTAACTAACAAGTGTATATGGTTTTTTAATGTTTTTTAATATAATCATTGAATGGAATAAATAATATTTAATTTTACACTCTATCAGTTCATTATAGCCTATTTTGGCATTCCCTACCCTAGCCTCAGCCTTCTTTTGGCGCTCACCTCTACCTTGCATATATCTCTTACACATTGGGCACGCTAGGGTACCCATCGAGGAGAGCTAGAGGCATCCCCCATCCCCTTTCCCCATCTGTTCTTTGCGCAGGATCTACACTTTCTTTATCTAAACTGGCACGTTAAGAAAGTGTTTCACTCGGGGGCACGCTATCGTAATTTTTTGCTTGCACGGTTACTGTGCTCAAAGTAGAATTATAACTTGGCCAGGTTAGCGTGGGTATTACAAGTTGAAAGTAAAAAGATAGCATGCAAGTGAAACCCAATGCACACTAACTTCAAGACTACAGATATCATGACCTTGCTAACTTATTTTCCCATAGACTTCAATAGAGCGAGCTAACCTGACACCATGTTAGATCAGCTGAAGGAACCATGAATGCCAACATGTACTTTGACATACTGAAGCAGAGCAAGATCCCCTCCCTTTAGAGACTGGGCCACAGTGCAGTATTCCAACATGATTACGACCCCAAAGACACCTCCAAGATAACCACTGCCTTTCTAAAGAAGCTGAGGGTAAAGGTGATGGACTGGCAAAGCATGTCTCCAGACTTAAACCCTTTTGAGCATCTATGGGGAATCCACAAATGGAAGGTGGGGGAGTGCAAGGTCTCTAACATCAACCAGCTCCATAATGTCATCATGGAGGAGTGGAAGAGGACTCCAGTGACAACCTGTGAAGCTCTCTTGAGCTCCATGCCCAAGAAGGTTAAGGTAGTGCTGGAAAATAATGCTGACCACACAAAATATTGACACTTTGGACCCAATTTGGACATTTCCACTTAGGGGTGTACTCACTTTTGTTGCCAATGGTTTAGACTTTAATGGCTGTGTGTTGAGTTATTTTAAGGGGGCAGCAAATTCACACTGTTATACAGGCTGTACACTCACTACTTTACATTGTAGTAAAATATAATTTCTTCAGTGTTGTCACATGAAAAGATATAATGAAATATTTACAAAAATGTGAGGGGTTTACTCACTTTTGTGAGATACAGTATATATATATATATATATATATATATATATATATATATATATATATATATAGTATATTATTTTTAAACTCTATGTGAAGAACATTGGAATGTAAAGTATTTATATTCAAAATGCATTAAAAATTAATAAAAACTATGGCATGTATTTATCAAGCCGTCAACCGCAAATATGCTGGAATTCCGCAGCGTATTTGTGGCTAGCCTGATTTGCCTTAGTTATCAAACCCTACAAACTGGCAAAAGTAGAATTTAGTGACGTAACATACAATCCGCCGGACTCAGTCCGACACAGATCAATGCTTACGTCACTACAGATGTTCCGAACGCAAGTTTGGCACTATCTGACTACTTTTGCTAGTTATCAAATAACTAGCAGGTACGCTCGGCACTTTTCCGGCCCAGCGTACCTGGTTTTCAATCCGCCACCCTAGAGGCGGCGGATGCCATATGAATCAATGGAAGTCGGAAAGCAGCGAGAGCTCATGTTCGCTGCTGCCCGATATCCCATTGATTCCTATGGTAATGTCTACACCTAACACCCTAACATGTACCCCAAGTCTAAACACCCCTAATCTGCCCCCCTACACCACCTACATTATACTTGTTAACCCTTAAACCGCCGCTCCTGGACCCAGCCGCAACTAAATAAAGTGTTTAACCCCTAAACCGCCGCTCCCGGAGCCCACCACCACCTACATTATATTTATTAACACTTAATCTTCCCCTCCTACACTGCCGCCACCTACATTATATTTATTAACCCCTAATCTGCCCCCCTACACCGCCGCCACTATATTAAATGTATTAACCCCTAAACTAACACTAACCCTAACACCCCCTAACTTAAATATAATTTAAATTAATCGAAATAAATTATTCTTATTTAAAACTAAATACTTACCTATAAAATAAACCATAAGCTAGCTACAATATAACTAATCTTAGGTTTTATTTTTATTTTACAGGCAACTTTGTATTTATTTTAACTAGGTACAATAGTTATTAAATAGTTATTAACTATTTAATAACTACCTAGTTAAAATAAATACAAAAGTACCTGTAAAATAAAACCTTACAATTACACCTAACACTAGAGCAGAAGTCTTCATCCAAGCCGGGGCAGAAGAGGTCCTCCAGACAGGCAGAAGTCTTCATCCAGGCGGCATCTTCTATCTTCATCCATCCGGCGTGGAGCGGGTCCATCTTTAAGAAATCCAATGCGGAGCATCCTCTTCAATTGACGTTGACTGTAGAATGAAGGTTCCTTTAAATGACGGCATCCAAGATGGCATCCCTTCAATTCGGATTGGCTGATAGAATTCTATCAGCCAATCGGAATTAAGGTAGGAAAAATCCTATTGGTTGATGCAAATAGAAGATGCCGCCTGGATGAAGACTTCTGCCCGTCTGGAGGACCTCTTCTGCCCAGCTTGGATGAAGACTTCTGCCCGTCTGGAGAACCACTTCGCCCGGCTTTATTGAGGACTTCGGCCCGGTTGGGTGAAGACGTCTCAAGGTAGGGTGATCTTCAAGGGGTTAGTATTAGGTTTTTTTAAGGGGGGATTGGGTGGCTTTTAGAGTAGGGTTGGGTGTGTGGGTGGTGGGTTTTAATGTTTGGGGGGTATTGTACTTTTTTTTCAGGTAAAAGAGCTGATTACATTGGGGGCAATGCCCCGCAAAAAGCCTTTTTAAGGGCTATTTGTAATTTAGTGTAGGGTAGGGCTTCTTTTTATTTTGGGGGGCTTTTTTATTTTGTTAGGGGGATTAGATTAGCTGTAATTAGTTTAAAAATCTTGTAATTATTTTATTATTTTCTGTAATTTAGTGGGGGATTTTGTACTTTAGATAATTTTATTTAATTTTATTTAATTGTAGTTAATTGTAGTTAATATAGGTAATTAATTTAATTATAGTGTAGTGTTAGGTGTAATTGTAACTTAGGTTAGGTTTTATTTTACAGGTACTTTTGTATTTATTTTAACTAGGTAGTTATTAAATAGTTAATAACTATTGTACCTAGTTAAAATAAATACAAAGTTGCCTGTAAAATAAAAATAAATCCTAAGATAGCTACAATGTAATTATTATTTATATTGTAGCTAGCTTAGGGTTTATTTTATAGGTAAGTATTTAGTTTTAAATAGGAATAATTTATTTTGATTTATTTAAATTATATTTAAGTTAGGGGGTGTTAGGGTTAGTGTTAGACTTAGGTTTAGGGGTTAATACATTTAATATAGACAAGAGGGTGGCAGACAAATAGGGGTTAACAAATATAATGTAGGTGGCGGCGGTGTAGGGGGCAGATTAGGGGTTAATAAATATAATGTAGGTGGCGGTGGGCTCCAGGAGCGTCGGTTTAGGGGTTAAATGCTTTATTCAGTTGCGCTAGGGTCCGGGAGCGGCAGGATAGGGGTTAATAACTTTATGTAGGTGGCAGTGGTATAGGGGATGGAAGATTAGGGGTTAATATGTATAATGTAGGTGGCGGTGGGCCCCGGGAGCGGCGGTGTATTGGTTAATACATTTATTAGAGTTGCGGTGGGCTCCAAGAGTGGCAGTTTAGGGGTTAATAACTTTATTTAGGTGTGGTGGGGTCCAGGAGCAGCGCTATAGGGGGTAAAACAGTTAGTATAGTGTTGATGTTTAGTGACAGGGTACCAAGAAAGCTGAAAAAAAGCCGAAGAGCAGCGAGATTGATGACTGTTAGTTAACAACAGTCCACTGCTCATCGCACCGTACTTGGTGCGTGGCTTTTTGACAGCTTTTTTGGTAACTTTGGAGAATGTCTTTGCAATGTTAGGCGATCTTTGGCCAGCGTATTGGTGCCGTTGAATGCAAGAAAGTCGACGCTTTAATAAGTAGATGCCTATATCTCGTGTTTCAAGGCATTTGGCTTGAAAGGGCTCAAATGTGTATAGATAGATAGATAGATAGATAGATAGATAGATAGATAGATAGATAGATAGATGTGTGTGGGGGTGTGTATTAGGAAAAAACATAGGGCATTTAAATTATTCAAAGAAAATAGTGCAGACTCAACATACCAAATACATAGGAAATGTAACAAAGCATGCAAAAATCAATCAAATTAGCCAAACTTGAAAATTAAAGATTAATTGCAAAGTCAAACCCTAAAAGTTTTTTTAAGTACATAAATGTCAAAAAAATATAAGAAGGACAATATAGGTGACAGGGAAAAGGCTGAGGTATTAAACAAGTTCTTTTCTTCAGTATATAAAAGAGAGGAAACAGTGGGAGATACTTTGAAATAGACTAGAACATACAAGCCCAAACCATTAACTGGGTTATCTCTAGAGGATATCAGGAAAAAACTGGTTAATATTAAGTTAAATAAAACTCCAGACCCAGATAGAATACACCCAAGGGTTTTAGGGTAATTTACCACTGTTATAGACAAACCTTTAATTTTTAAAGATGTATTATCTTCAGGCATAGTACCCCAGGACTAGCGTAAAGCTGATGTGGTGCCACTCTTTAACAGGGAAGCAGGACTGATCCAGGAAGCTAAAGACCAGTTAGTCTGACATCAATAATGGGGATGATACTTGAAGGGATTATAAAGGATTTTATTGATGAGTACGTATATGCGTGTAAACAAGATAATGAGTTCTATGAGACTAGACAGCCAAATAGAGGAGGAAAGGGATTTGGGAGTAGTGATAGATAACAAGCAGGGCAGCGGCTTCTATGGCTAATAAGATACTAGCATATATTAAAAGAGAAATTGATGCAAGGAAGGAAAGCGTAATTATGTCACTATGTAAATCCCTGGTAAGACCTTACCTTGAGTATGGGGTGCAGTTCTGGGGACCGATCTTAAAAAAAGACATTTCAGAGAAGAGCCACAAAACTATAAAGGGGAATGGAGTAATTAAGCTATGAGGAGCGGTTAGCTAAACTGGGTCTGTTTTCTCTAGACAAAAGGCACTTGAGAGGTGACATGATTACTTTATATAAATATACTCAAGGCCCATATACAGAGATGGCAAAAGCTGTGTATTTTCCAAAAACTATTGTTTGTGGCAAGAGGTCACAATTTATGGCTGGAGGAAAGGAGATTTACTCTCCTTCAATTTAAACATTTTTTTTTCACTGTAAGAGCAATCAAATTGTGGAACTCATTACCTAAGGAGGTGGTAAATGCCAATACCTTAGATACATTTAAAAATGGTTTAGATACAGTTCTGGCAAGAAGCAGAATACAGGGATGTGATTGCTTGTGTTAAATTGGTCACCTTTTGTTATGTTAAGATATGTTAAGTTGTTTTAGAGAACACTACTACTACAGTTTACTGCTTATGCAGGACCACTCAGTCTCACACCTTACCTCGGATTCCCACAGATTGAACTTAAGGGAACCCTGATATGCTCATTGATCTGAGGGTCACTACAGCAGGGTAGCTGAGTGAAAACGGAACCTTCACGCAACAGTAATTGCTAGCAGCAGAAAAGAGAGTACATTTTAAAGGGATGTAACTTTAACAGTAGTGAAAAAGTTAATCACTGCAGGTGCCTTGATTCACACACACAAGCAGTGTAAAATAGTTTATGCAGCAGGCTTTAGCAAACACACCAAAATTCACACAGTACTTTGTTATCTAAATAAATCAAGCTGTGGGCATTATGTAAACCATACTTTGATAATGAATATTGGTTATTTCCAAACTTGTTCAATCAGAGTATAAGATGCTGTGTTTATCTCATGAAACAGGTAAAGTTGAGGTTAATGCAAACAGTTCTTTTCAAGCAGAATGAAGGTTAATTGTTATAAGGATTAAAGTATGCTTAGGCAGTCCGTTAATGAGAGATGGTAGCAATATGAATCTTTGTCACAGTTATTTGTATGCAAGTTGGTAATTAGAAGTAATAGATTAGTGCATATTTGATATCTGAATTGAATATGAATTTCCAGCAAGAGAGAGTTACACAGTTAATATAGCAAGCATAAGTGTAATGAAGTTGCAGCGATACACACAGTTCATACAATGCAATATATACAGACCAGTATTACAGGAGATGGCAATTGAGCAGAGTAATACTGTTACCAGACAGCAACAAGTCCCAGCGGTATCACAGTGAGCTTGACAGAGAACCGCGGCGGGAGAATGTCGGGCGTGACGTCACACGCTGCAGGGAGTAACTTCAATACAGGAGAGAGACTGAGAAATCTCTGACTGAATAAACGATGAAAATCTTCAGGCACAAAAGAGCATCTGCAGGTTGATTCAAGTAGGCAGAAACTCAGGGTGAGTTTAGAGAGCAATAAGTTGAAATACAAAGTTGTATAAACGGCTAGGTCTCTTCAGAAGCAGCTTGTCACTGAGCAACAAATTACCAAGCAATGAGTTCTGTTGGGAGGAGCCTTAAATAGGGGTAGTGAGTTCACTTTCTTAAAGGTACAGCATGAAAAGAGATAAATCCCTGACAGGACACCCCCCCCCCAAGGAGCCGCTCCGCGGATCAAGGACCAGGACGATCAGGATTTCTACGATGAAACAAGGAGACAAGACGTGGTGCAGAGACATTAGTGGAAGGTTCCCAAGAGTCCTCCTCCGGACCTAACCCTTTCCAACTGACAAGATATTGAAGTTGATTATGATGGTAACGAGAATCTAGGATGGACTCAATCTCATACTCCATGCCATCAATAACTGAAGGATCCACCGTGTCATTCTGAGTCGTGTCTCTGATTGTATTGTACGGTTTCAAAAGAGAAACGTGGAATGTGGGATGTATCTTTAGAGAATCTGGTAGCTTAAGTGTTACAGCATTAACATTGATGACCTTTTGTATTGGATAAGGCCCTAAATATAGAGAAGCGAGTTTTTTAGATGGAACTTGTAACCGTAGATGTTTAGTGCTTAACCAGACTTTGTCGCCAATCTTGTAATCTGGGGGCTTGGATCTACGTAGATCATAATGGTGTTTCTGAACAGCCTGAGCATCTAGTAGGACTTGTTTCAATGTTGTGAAATTGGTGGTAATGGTGTTAACAAGATCATTAACTATAGGCATGTCGGAATTGTTGATCCGATTTGGGTAATATGAGGGATGAAATCCGTAGTTGATGTAAAATGGTGTCATTTTAGTTGATGAATTTACGGCATTATTATGGGCAAATTCGGCAGTAGCAAGTAGGGAATGCCAGTTATCTTGTTGTTGAGTGCAATAGCAACGAAGGTACTGCTCTAATGTTTGATTTGTCCTTTCTGTTTGACCATTTGTTTGTGGATGATAAGCGGTACTCAAACGTTTGGTAATGTTGAGAGAGGAGCACAGTTGATTCCAAAACCTTGAAGTGAATTGCGTACCTCTATCTGTGGTAATTGTCTCAGGTAGACCATGTAATTTCACAATGTGATTCAGAAAAAGTGAAGCAGTTTCTGAAGATGTAGGCAATCCTCTATGTGGTAGGAAATGTGCCATTTTAGAAAATAAGTCCACTACTACTAATATGGTGTTATAATTAGCTGATGAAGGTAGATCAACGATGAAATCCATAGCAATCGCTGCCCAAGGTCTGTCTGGTACTGGTAAAGAGAGAAGGTAACCATAGGGACTCTTATGGTGATGTTTCTTAGTTGTACATACCATACAGGATTCAATGTACTGTTTAATAGTATCATGCATCTTAGGCCACCAGTAATTCCTTTTAATCAAATGAGCAGTTCTATGAACTCCAGGATGACCAGCCAACAAGGAGTCGTGGGCAGAGGTAAGTACCTCATTCCTGAGAGAAGGAGGTATATATAACAGAGTGCCATGGTAGTATAAGTTGTCCGAATGTTTTAGTACATCCAAATGAACCAAAGATGAATCATCCTTTAAATGTTCTTGTAAAATGGTTTTAAAATCAGTTGTTAAACAAATAATTCTATCCGAGGGTATGATAGATGAAGAAGAAACCACATCAGTAGGACGAGGGTCTTTTCTAGAAAGAGCATCGGCTTTCATATTTTTGGATCCTGGTCTATAAGTTATAACGTAATCAAAAGGAGAAAAGACCAAACTCCATCGAACCTGGCGAGCAGTAAGGGTCTTGTTTGATTTTAAATATTCTAAATTACGGTGATCAGTATAGATGGTGATTGGATATGTTGCACCCTCTAGGAGGTGTCGCCAAAACTCCAAAGCTGATTTGATTGCAAGAAGTTCCTTATCACCAATTCCATAATTAATCTCTGCTGAACTCATAGTTCTAGAATAATAGGAGACAGGATGCAAAGGTTCTTTTTCAGAACGTCTTTGAGATAAAACGGCCCCCACAGCAAACTCAGAAGCATCAACTTCCAGCGTAAAATGACATGTGGGATCTGGAAATTGTAAAATAGGGGCTGAGACAAATTTAGTTTTTAGAATATTAAAGGAATGATCAGCATCTTGATTCCAAACAAACTTGACTTGCTTACGTGTTAGCGTAGTGAGAGGTCTGACAATAAGAGAGAAATCTTTAATGAACTTTCTATAAAAGTTCGCAAAGCCAAGGAATCTTTGAACATCTTTTTTGTTACGTGGAATAGACCAATTAGTAATAGCTTCCACTTTGCTTGACTCCATTGAAATTCCAGCTGGTGAGATGCAGTAACCAAGGAATGATATGGTGTTTGTATTAAAAATACACTTTTCAAGCTTTGCATAGAGATGATGTGCCCTTAAACGTGTTAATACTTGTTTGACATGTACAATGTGAGCCTGTAGAGAATTTGAATAAACCAAGATGTCATCCAAGTATACGACAATACAGACATCTAACAAATCATAAAAGACATCATTTATAAAACATTGAAATGTCGCAGGGGCATTGCACAACCCGATGGGCATTACAGTGTATTCATACAAACCGTATCTAGTACGAAATGCAGTTAACCATTCATCCCCTGCCCTCATCCTGATCAAATTGTAAGCACCTCTGAGGTCAAGTTTAGTAAAAACTGTGGCACCTTGTAAACGTTCAATAAGTTCAGGTATGAGGGGCAGGGGGTATCTGTTCTTTTTTGTGCATTTGTTCAACTGCCTATAATCGATGATAGGCCTAAGACTGCCATCCTTGTTTTTTACAAAGAACATTGCTGCAGCTGCAGAGGAGGTGGAAGGTCTAATAAAGCCTTTTTTCAAGTTATCATCTAAATATTCTTTTAAATGATTTAACTCTGGCTGTGACAACGGATATATATGACCATATGGTATGGAGCTTCCAGGTATAAGATCAATAGGACAGTCATAGTCTCTGTGTGGAGGTAAGGACTCAGCCTCTTTTTTATCAAAAACATCAGCAAATTCACTATAACATTCTGGTAACTTATGTTCAGTGATTTGACAAAGTGTGTGTACCCCAAAACAGGATTGTTTACAGTGATTTGAATCAAAAACTACTGATGCTGTAGACCACGATATAGTGGGATTATGCTTTATTAACCAATTCAATCCAAGGATTAGTGGATAAACAGAAGATGGAAGAACATCAAAGGAAATAAGCTCTGTGTGTCCTGAAGGGGTAACCACTTTGAGTGGGATAGTGTGGTGAGTTATGGGACCAGAGCTAAAGAATGAACCGTCAACCAGACGAATAGCTAGTGCAACATTCTTTTTTATTAGTGGTATGTGATTATTAACAACAAAAGTGTTATCAGCAAAATTCCCAGAAGCCCCAGAGTCAATTATGACCTGAACGTTTATCTTCTGATGGGACCACTGTAAGGAGACATAAATAGATAGATGAGATTTTATGCTGTCAACCAAATTAACTGTATGGTCATTGGATGAAGTCTTACCCTTCTTTTGTCGAATCAGAGAGGGACAGTCCCTAACTGCATGGTTCTTTTCAGCACAGTATAGACATAAGTTTAGGAGCTTACGCCTTGCTTTCTCTTCAGGTCTCAAGGGTCCCCTAATAACTGCAACATCCATGGGTTCTTCTATGGGTCTAGTGATTACTGTGGTAGGAGTTGAGTGATAATAACTGGGGGTTCTTCTGCTGGTAATCTCCGAATAAGATCTTTCTGACTTCCTTTCCCTAAGTCGACAATCTATGCCAATAGAGAGAGTCATCAAGGCATCCAAGTCCTCTGGAATCACACCCCGTGCCAACTCATCCTTAACTGCATCATTGAGTCCCAGACGGAACTGATTGCGTAGAGCAGGAATATTCCAAAGGGTGTCAGGAGCCCATCTTTTGAATTCAGTAATGTAATCTTCTACCATTCTTTTGCCCTGCCTTAAAGATCTAATGGCAGTTTCAGCAGTATTTTTTCTATTGTGATCTTCATATAAGAGAGACATAGCGGAAAAAAAATCTTCTAGGGAATTTAGGATAGGATCATCTTTTTCATAAAAAGCATTGGCCCAAGACCTGGCCTCACCTCTGAGGAATGAAATTACAGTTAGAACTCTAATCCTGTCAGTTGGGTATGACTTAGGTTTCAAAGTAAAAAGCAGAGTGCAAGAATTCCTGAAATCCCTGAACATAGATCTGTCCCCAGAGAACTTTTCAGGTGGACTAACAATGGGTTCTGGGGTTGACTGAACATTAGGAGTTTTGTTAGCAAGGTGATCATTAATAAAAAAAAATATATTCTGATTCTCTAATTGAATATCCCTTAAGCCTTGAATCATGTGATCCATACTCTGAGCTAAAGAAACAACTCTCCTGGACAGTTCACTTACATCCATGATTTTTAGCTGTTAGTAGTATTCCTTTTTTAAAGGCTTGGTAATATGTTATTTTAAGATATGTTAAGTTGTTTTAGAGAACACTACTACTACAGCTTACTGCTTATGCAGGACCACTCAGTCTCACACCTTACCTCGGATTCCCACAGATTGAAATTAAGGGAACCCTGATATGCTCATTGATCTGAGGGTCACTACAGCAGGGTAGCTGAGTGAAAACGGAACCTTCACGCAACAGTAACTGCTAGCAGCAGAAAAGAGAGTACATTTTAAAGGGATGTAACTTTAACAGTAGTGAAAGAGTTAATCACTGCAGGTGCCTTGATTCACACACACAAGCAGTGTAAAATAGTTTATGCAGCAGGCTTTAGCAAACACACCAAAATTCACACAGTACTTTGTTATCTAAATAAATCAAGCTGTGGGCATTATGTAAACCATACTTTGATAATGAATATTGATTATTTCCAAACTTGTTTAATCAGAGTATAAGATGCTGTGTTTATCTCATGAAACAGGTAAAGTTGAGGTTAATGCAAACAGTTCTTTTCAAGCAGAATGAAGGTTAATTGTTATAAGGATTAAAGTATGCTTAGGCAGTCCGTTAATGAGAGATGGTAGCAATATGAATCTTTGTCACAGTTATTTGTATGCAAGTTGGTAATTAGAAGTAATAGATTAGTGCATATTTGATATCTGAAGCGAATATGAATTTCCAGCAAGAGAGAGTTACACAGTTAATATAGCAAGCATAAGTGTAATGAAGTTGCAGCGATACACACAGTTCATACAATGCAATATATACAGACCAGTATTACAGGAGATGGCAATTGAGCAGAGTAATACTGTTACCAGACAGCAACAAGTCCCAGCGGTATCACAGTGAGCTTGACAGAGAACCGCGGCGGGAGAATGTCGGGCGTGACGTCACACGCTGCAGGGAGTAACTTCAATACAGGAGAGAGACTGAGAAATCTCTGACTGAATAAACAATGAAAATCTTCAGGCACAAAAGAGCATCTGCAGGTTGATTCAAGTAGGCAGAAACTCAGGGTGAGTTTAGAGAGCAATAAGTTGAAATACAAAGTTGTATAAACGGCTAGGTCTCTTCAGAAGCAGCTTGTCACTGAGCAACAAATTACCAAGCAATGAGTTCTGTTGGGAGGAGCCTTAAATAGGGGTAGTGAGTTCACTTTCTTAAAGGTACAGCATGAAAAGAGATAAATCCCTGACACCTTTTTAATGGATTAATTTAAGATCAACTTTTTTGTAAGTATATTAAGATTTGTATAGGTTGAACTCGATGGACTTCTGTCTTTTTTTTCAATCTCATCTACTATGTTACTATGTTATATACGTATGTATTTGTGTACATACATATTTACACATATAAACACATAAATACACATGTACCCTTATATACACACATATATATATATATATATATATATATATATATATATATATATACACATACACACATACACATATTTAGACATATCTATATACATTGGAGCCCTTTCCAGTAAAACACTTTGCCATATACCATTTCCCTTTTAACACTTATGAAACCCTTTTATTAATATTTAAATGATATATTTTTATTTAAAAAGTATATATATATATATATATATATATATATATATATATATATATATATATATATATTAGATTCCAATGTACAGTCAAACCAGCTCTAAGAGTACCTGAAATAATCAAAAATCCAAGATAGGATTACTTATGACTACTAATGTGTGAGTCTAGGGTGCAAGGTGGAATCAAAAGGAATTAATAATTACTCTAAAGAACAGTAGAAAATACCAGATAAGAAAAAAAGTTGGAAAAATACAAGGATTCCATAGCCAGCACTATCCTATTCTAATATAATCTATACCAGGAAAGCACAGCACCAAGGGGATACTTAGAATCAAACACACAGCAAAGATTCACAAGTGCACATGTCCATTTATAATACAAATATATTTATTGACAACCTACACATAGGAGAAAAGAAATACAATAGATGCCCTAGATATATATAGAATATTAATTAAAAGAGACCTATGGCCATAGGGAAAAACTAAAAGTCTGTATAACTATACCATAATAGATTCAATATCACTGTCGTAAGAATGTCTGATTAAATATGACATTCATAAATGGTATAAAGACTACAGACAATTAAGATTAGAAACAGATGTGATAGTGTACCTATACATCATGTACATTAGTAAATAGAGTTAGTAGTTAGTAAACAGAGTAACAGTGCAATAAGCAGCATGTTATAAACGACAAGGTTAAATGCAGTCATAGATATGCATATACGTCTGCCATATAGCTCAATTGTTGTAACACCAATTGAGCTATATGACAGACTGCTTTAATGCAAGAATGCTTGGTTTATATTGACTTGCTAACAACTATGCATTGACACTAACGTATATGCATATCTATGACTGCATTTAACCTTGTTGTTTTCAAATAGGTCTCCATTAGAACAATGATATAAACACATATAAATACACAAAAACATATTTAGAACAACCAAAATTATGCATTTCTATCTACAGCCCTCCCCCATATCTCAGACCAACTGCAAGTTTGGAAAAAAAAAATCTTCTAATTTCCTCCTACTTATTCCTAGTGATGTCCCAAAGTGTTCGCCCGTGAACGGTTCCCAGCGAACATAGCTTGTTCGCGTTTGCGGCTGCGGGCGAACACATGGCGATGTTCGATCCGCCCCCTATGTGTCATCATTGAGGAAACTTTGACCCTGTATGTCACAGCCGTCTGACACATTAGAGCCAATCAACATCAGACACTCCCTCACAGACCCTCCCAGCTACTCGGAATCTGCCATTTTAGACTCATAACGACCTTGCTTTCTTAATGAGAGGACGTGTTGTGTTTCTGCTCCTGACATTAATAGGAAATACATAGCTAGGCTAGTGTATTTAGTGTCCACTACAGTCCAGAAGGACTCCACTCATCTCTGCTGCAAGGACAGCACCCCAAAAAGCCCTTTTTTAGGGCTATATTTCGTGCCGTTTTTTTTTTTTTGTATTTTTTTTATTAGCATTTGCCTGGCTTTCAGCCTGTGTGTTTAAGGCTCACAGCATATGCTGTGATTACTGCCACCACTGATATCTCCCTAACAACATTAGTTTAAATTTAACTAACCAAAAATTTTAATTATTTTGCTAGTGTAATTTTTTTTCATTTTCTATCAGGCCTGTGTCACACAGCATATACTCTGGTTTATTCCTCTGTGCCATCCATCAGTGTTAATATCCGTTTATAACATTATATTAAATTTTAAAAAAAAAATTAAATTATTTTGCTAGTGTAATCTAATTACATTTTCTATCAGGCCTGTGTCTGTCAGGCTCACACAGCATTAATATACCTCATTTTTTTCAGTCTTTTGGTTAATTGGTCTGTGCCAGGCAGCCACCACTCATATCTTCTTCACCTTAATTTAACTATAAAAAAAAAAAGTTAATTTTTTTTTAAAGTGTAATCTAATATAATTTTCTATCAGGTCTGTGTGTTTTGCTGACATACAGAGCCTACTGTGTTTACTTACTACCCTCCCTAGTCTATGAGCCACGACTCATATGTGTTTAACCTTTTTTTAATTTGCCCCCCAAAAAAATAATTAAAATCGTTTTTCTAGTTTAATCTAATAGTATTTTCTATCGGGCGTGTGTGTTTATCTGACTTACAGATCCTACTGTTTTTAATAGCTGCCCTTCCAAGGCTATCAGCCACGACTCATATGTATGTGCTTAACCTTTTTCTTTAAATTGCCAAAAAAAAGTATTTAAATCATTATGCTAGTGTAATCTATTTTTTTTTTTTTTGAAAAATATTTTTTATTGAGGTTAAAGTCATAGATAACAAACAATGTTCCACCTACACAGGGTAAATACAAAATATAAAGCAGTATTAATACTTAGTACATAAGATGAGAACGGTACAAATCAAGTATTCATGTTAAACAATAACAAAAAGATAGTGAAAACTATCAAACTAACCTGTGCAGGGGTAGGAATGACCTCTTTTAATTTTTCCAACATAGACCAGCCACCACCATATATAACAAGGCAAGATAAAAAGTAAGCACACGTGTTCAGGAATCCTAATGATAAGGTAGATATTGCGTAGAATAATCTAAGATTATGGAAAGTTAAACATCTCCAAATTGAAAAACCTTGTGAATGTAATCATACAAGTAGGGTACTTATAAGTATACATGGGTAGTAGTCTGGCTTGGGGGAGGGGGCAGTCAGTGGGCCAGAGCCACTTTAAGTAGAGTAGAAGGGATGGGGGGGGCGGAGCCAATTAATATGACAAATTGGTGAATCTATTAAGACCTCAGAGCTTTAAGATAGACTACGACACAGACCTTTCCTCTATGTATAACGTGAACAAATTTAAGCTAGGGCATGTGGGAGTAAGGGTAGTTTCCCGAGTAGACAGGGGGGGATAACTAGGTATATCTAAAACTAGAAATAAAGAGGACACCCACATAACTATACATCGCTAATACGGTGTACGCTGTCAGCTACTGCATATATATCTCAACTATAATTCCCAAATTATCTGACATGCCGAGCCGTGTCTTCCCAGTTAACACGGCCCAACTGTATCTATTAAACCATGTATTGAGAATATAACAACAAATAGGCACTGTATAAGTTTGCGTACAAGTGAGTTCAAATGTAATTGCTATAGTGTTGACCCCGTAATATTAGAGCTAAAATGATTCCAGCTAAGTCATATAATATATTAAGAGCAGGCCTAGGGTACTGGCTTCTGAAGGAGCACAGTGAGACTAGACATAAGAATCCAAGTCCTTATTGGCCAAGTTATATATATGTTTCAAGTTACTCCATTATTAAAGGAGTTTGGGAGACAAACTGTTGCTATATCTAAAAATAGAAATAATTCTGTGCCGTACGCATACACCAGTATAACATTGCAAATATGAAGATCAAACTAGCCTGGTATATGATATACGCCACAAAACTATATAAGTCACAAGTCACAATGAAGTCTATATTCAAAAGGACTGTATAAGATATATGAGCAAATAGATAAGTCGTATGCGTTAGCTGCATAAATTATAAGGCAGAGAGAATCATTACAGGACGTGTTAATGGGCTTAAATGAGTGCTATTATTATCTAAAGATAAATGGGCAGATATATAAATCCTAAACGTTAGCTGCAAAAATGATAAGACAGAGAACATTAAGCGCTATCTGAATATTACCCAGATAAAACATATTATGACACTGGACACTAACAACCTCATATTAGGTATTTCCAAAATATATACTCAGTTTTAACTCCGTGACCTTAATAACGAAAGTACAATATAATATAACAAATATAAGATAGGGAAAGGGAGGCTAGTAAGGCCAGAAAAATAATTCTTTACCTCGGACTATATAGCAACGCCCAGGTGTAGCAAAAACCTTATATGAAGGAAAAAATGGCAAATGTGCAGACCCTTAAAATATTTAGATATTCAATATAAAGAAGAGAGATACTACAGCAACCGCAATTAGATTGCTATAAATTATAGACAGGGATTTCAGCACATATTTTTTAATTTTATAAATAGCTTAGAAAAATTCTAAAGCTCCGCTAAAATAGCGGTGCGTGTAATCTAAACTCATTCACCACATTCACATATGTCACTCAGAGTCAATGTAGGTTAGAAAGTTACCACTTAGTAAAAGAACACATGAATCGATGAGTCAGGAAGCGTGATTGGACAAATGCATAAGCACAGATTCAGCTATGCCGTTTTATTGTAGTTCACACAGAGCTAAAACAAAAAGCTAAACAGGGATTGGCTGTCTAAATTGACAACACCTCCACTAGAGGGTGGTTACGTGTAAACGTAAAATCTGCCACCATAGTGATCATTGAGGATCTATGTCAATGCAGCACATGTATTAAATTAGACAATCAATAATTGCACTCAAACAACTTTGTGAGATGTTAAATGTAATGCTTAAATCATGTGCACTATACCTGAATTTGGCCAAATTGTGCAAATAAACCTCCTCAAGATAATTCAGAAGAGAACAGTGTAGTCTGTAGGGGGCCAATGAAACAACACCAGTAACAGCGGGCACCACCAACTATATGAGAGGTATCAGGTGTCATGTTATAACATATCAGGATCTATTTTTCTTAACCCCAGTATATACAGACTAACTGTGAGAATAAACATTAAGCAATAAACATATGTTAATTTATACAAAAATTCCCAAGACAAGAAAAAGTTATGAGGATAGAACATAACAACTCCAGTATTCAGCGGGCACCACCAAAGGTAAAGGTATCCGGTGTCATAAATAGTTTCTTATCTGGATCTATGTTAGGACTACCCCAGACTAAATCTTTTTCGTCTTTCACAGTTGCATATATATATTGATGATAAATTACAGAGCATTTTGACTCATTATACTTGATGCATAAAAATGCCTGATAGCGAAGGAGAAAAATGTACACAAGTAGTTGTTATAATGGTGTAGGTTGATCACCCTTTTCAGAGCTTAAATATGTCCCATAAGTAGGAGCCGTGTGTACAACTGGTGCATTGAAACACTCTCTGATATCCAAATATTAATGAGCTGAAAAGTCAGATGGTAAGCGCTCAGTTAGTTATACAACCGTGTCTTAGCTTCCTGTGAAAGAACTTCCAAATGGTTTCCGTGTGTGAATAAACTTCTATTCGGCAAACATGCTACATTTAGCACAGCGTGGACGCCACAGCGATCTGTCCTCCATGCATGTCCGTCTCCACTTCCTACGTCACTGCCGACGTACGTTTCACCCCCCACGTGACAGCCAGAGAGCACAGGGTTTTCCTCAGGGCAAAAGCGGATGCTGATTCTCATTGCAGCCGCAATATATCCCTCCTTCTTTAAGCTCATAGGAGGATATAGGAAACAGTAGTAGCCAATAGTAAGCCTTTACTGAGCCGCAGCCCACTTATATATATGAAGGAGGATTCGGTGAATATATATACAGTGAAATAACTTTATATATTTAGTAAAGCAACGCTAAAGAACCTAAAATAAGAAAAAAGTATATGTATATATACAGAAAGAAAATTAAAAATAATAGTAGGTAAAGACCAATTTTCCACGATTCTTTAAAGAATTATTGCAGTGTATACTATAATAAAACCTTTTTCGTCCATGTTTATAAATTACATCAGGTTAAATGTTTTATAAACATATTATTAATCCATCGATTCATGTGTTACATAAAGTTTCTACAGTGATTAATAAATTTGTTTGTTTATTCTTAAAGGCATGGTGAAAGTGCTTTTGAATTACGCTCACTATATTTAGGAGCAAATATGTGTAACAGAAACTGCACTTATTTAAAGAGCAGTAAATATTGAATTTTTTCAAAGATAAAAAGGCAGATTGAAGAGAAACCCTAATTTGGATATACTGCATACTATATTTATGAGGATTTATGTAACACATGAATCGATGGATTAATAATATGTTTATAAAACATTTAACCTGATGTAATTTATAAACATGGACGAAAAAGGTTTTATTATAGTATACACTGCAATAATTCTTTAAAGAATCGTGGAAAATTGGTCTTTACCTACTATTATTTTTAATTTTCTTTCTGTATATATACATATACTTTTTTCTTATTTTAGGTTCTTTAGAGTTGCTTTACTAAATATATAAAGTTATTTCACTGTATATATATTCACCGAATCCTCCTTCATATATATAAGTGGGCTGCGGCTCAGTAAAGGCTTACTATTGGCTACTACTGTTTCCTATGCAAAACAAAACAGTATCCATTAAACGTCCCAGTGTAGGTAGAAAAAATCAACTTGGTTCCAGTTCCATATATAAAAGGCAAATTTTATTGAAATGATTCAGGATAAAACATGTAGACAACTCTCAGCAAGAGAGACAAGTGGAAAGGTCTGACCGGTTTCGGCCCAGTGTGGCCGTAGTCATAGACAGTGACAGGTATTCAGGGAGAGCACCCTATATACCTGTTGACCACTCCCCAAATGGGAGTGGTAACAATCTAACATGGCAAAAGCAATTGAAAACATGTATATATATATATATATATATATACACTGTGGGAGTGCTAGAGAAGAATACATAGATATGTTAACAATAGGCATAAACATTCCAATCATTTTTTCTCATCATTTTCTCTACATTTATTCTCACACTATATGTTACCTTTTCGTACCTTCCCTTATCCAAAATTAAAACCACCCGTTAGGTTTAATATTTAATGGATTCCAGGAGGAAAATGGCTAGGTGGTAACTAAGGCAAATATAATACATGACAAATTGATTGAATACAAACTCCCGTACAAAGGTGTAAATGTATACAGCACAAAATACAAAATACACTATTGTTACCAACAGATGAACAGGAACTATAAAATCATAAAGTCAAGTGAACATTTAATTATATTACCTTATACTCTAGCTAGGTTATATATGAAAAGGGGAGGAACAAAGGGGAGTTCATTAGTTATTAGGAGAATAATTTATTTAGAGTGGTTTTTCTTGGGTAGTTTATTGATATAGCCATAGTGATACCATAGTGCCAATAGAGTGGTAGATAACAGAGAGATTATGTTAAAAGGATCCAGACCACCAAGGGGAGCTGATTTATTACATATCCTTTCCAGGCAAGAGATTTACTGGATACATAGGCTCGGTAGCCTGGTACCTGAGGGTTTCAACTCAGAATTCGACATTATAAATTATTGGCACAGATAGATCTGGCTAGTACCAAATACTTGAGAATATATCCTTTTAACATAATCTCTCTGTTATCTACCACTCTATTGGCACTATGGTATCACTATGGCTATATCAATAAACTATATATAATTAAATGTTCACTTGACTTTATGATTTTATAGTTCCTGTTCATCTGTTGGTAACAATAGTGTATTTTGTATTTTGTGCTGTATACATTTACACCTTTGTACGGGAGTTTGTATTCAATCAATTTGTCATGTATTATATTTGCCTTAGTTACCACCTAGCCATTTTCCTCCTGGAATCCATTAAATATTAAACCTAACGGGTGGTTTTAATTTTGGATAAGGGAAGGTACGAAAAGGTAACATATAGTGTGAGAATAAATGTAGAGAAAATGATGAGAAAAAATGATTGGAATGTTTATGCCTATTGTTAACATATCTATGTATTCTTCTCTAGCACTCCCACAGTGTATATATATATATATACATGTATTCAATTGCTTTTGCAAAAATATATATATACTTTGTATCCTTTGTATACATACTCCAATCCCAGCTAGCTATGAGGTACAAGGTGTTTTTAATTTTAACAAATCATGTTAGATTGTTACCACTCCCATTTGGGGAGTGGTCAACAGGTATATAGGGTGCTCTCCCTGAATACCTGTCACTGTCTATGACTACGGCCACACTGGGCCGAAACCGGTCAGACCTTTCCACTTGTCTCTCTTGCTGAGAGTTATCTACATGTTTTATCCTGAATCATTTCAATAAAATTTGCCTTTTATATATGGAACTGGAACCAAGTTGATTTTTTCTACCTACACTGGGACGTTTAATGGATACTGTTTTGTTTTGCATTTTCTGTGGAGCACAGGGGCTCCACTTCCGCTCTTACGTCCTCACCGGCACGGATCACAGCTGACTTGGATGATTTCAGCTGACTAAGAAAGGCGTGTTGCATTGAGAGAGGCTGAGTAGTCTTAACGGCGTGTGAGCATTAAACTGCTGAGGTTTGCTGAGGACTGAGCTACAGCTGGGAACTAGATCACAACTGGGTACCTTACCGTGAGTATGCCACTTTGGGCTTGTCTGTGATATATGGAACTGAAGTGTGTTGAAAGTAAGCCTGATTAACGCTACTGATGTACTCGAGCTGACAGGCTGCGATTATTACTCTTACAATTATATGTTTACAGGATTATCTGTCATACCACTTTCTCCTACAAGTATATTAGCGGGCCATTCTGTGGGCATACTTTCTGTTTGTGCAGAACCCCCCTTTTTATGGAAATACTGGCTGGCATTCAAAGTAACCGCTAAAAGACTGTACGTTTACAAAGCCCTATCAGAACCAAAAGGAAGGTCACATGACATGTTTGCCCTGATTGAGATTTTTTGAATACGCTGCACCGCAACCTGGTTTGCCTGCCTCTTGAGAATTATCCGGTATATATGTAAATCCTAGCACTCTACACCTAACACTACATGTCGCGAGGGTGACAGCCTCTCCTTGCACACAATACTATCCTGAACTTTGTTATGAGCAATACGGTTGCTCTTTATACTTGATTTTTACTGTTTCCTATATCCTCCTATGAGCTTAAAGAAGGAGGGATATATTGCGGCTGCAATGAGAATCAGCATCCGCTTTTGCCCTGAGGAAACCCCTGTGCTCTCTGGCTGTCACGTGGGGGGTGAAACGTATGTCGGCAGTGACGTAGGAAGTGGAGACGGACATGCATGGAGGACAGATCGCTGTGGCGTCCACGCTGTGCTAAATGTAGCATGTTTGCTGAATAGAAGTTTATTCACACACGGAAACCATTTGGAAGTTCTTTCACAGGAAGCTAAGACACGGTTGTATAACTAACTGAGCGCTTACCATCTGACTTTTCAGCTCATTAATATTTGGATATCAGAGAGTGTTTCAATGCACCAGTTGTACACACGGCTCCTACTTATGGGACATAAAAGGGTGATCAACCTACACCATTATAACAACTACTTGTGTACATTTTTCTCCTTCGCTATCAGGCATTTTTATGCATCAAGTATAATGAGTCAAAATGCTCTGTAATTTATCATCAATATATATATGCAACTGTGAAAGACGAAAAAGATTTAGTCTGGGGTAGTCCTAACATAGATCCAGATAAGAAACTATTCATGACACCGGATACCTTTACCTTTGGTGGTGCCCGCTGAATACTGGAGTTGTTATGTTCTATCCCCATAACTTTTTCTTGTCTTGGGAATTATTGTATAAATTAACATATGTTTATTGCTTAATGTTTATTCTCACAGTTAGTCTGTATATACTGGGGTTAAGAAACATAGATCCTGATATGTTATAACATGACACCTGATACCTCTCATATAGTTGGTGGTGCCCGCTGTTACTGGTGTTGTTTCATTGGCCCCCTACAGACTACACTGTTCTCTTCTGAATTATCTTGAGGAGGTTTATTTGCACAATTTGGCCAAATTCAGGTATAGTGCACATGATTTAAGCATTACATTTAACATCTCACAAAGTTGTTTGAGTGCAATTATTGATTGTCTAATTTAATACATGTGCTGCATTGACATAGATCCTCAATGATCACTATGGTGGCAGATTTTACGTTTACACGTAACCACCCTCTAGTGGAGGTGTTGTCAATTTAGACAGCCAATCCCTGTTTAGCTTTTTGTTTTAGCTCTGTGTGAACTACAATAAAACAGCATAGCTGAATCTGTGCTTATGCATTTGTCCAATCACGCTTCCTGACTCATCGATTCATGTGTTCTTTTACTAAGTGGTAACTTTCTAACCTACATTGACTCTGAGTGACATATGTGAATGTGGTGAATGAGTTTAGATTACACGCACCGCTATTTTAGCGGAGCTTTAGAATTTTTCTAAGCTATTTATAAAATTAAAAAATATGTGCTGAAATCCCTGTCTATAATTTATAGCAATCTAATTGCGGTTGCTGTAGTATCTCTCTTCTTTATATTGAATATCATAATATAACAAATACTTCATCTCTAACACATTATAAACATGTACAAAACATTGTATAGAAGAAAGAGCAGCCCTAGAAGACACTGGGAGGACTGAGTAACTAAGCATTGAGCATGCTGTATTAAAATGAATACTATATAATAATAAGTGATATTTGGTTAGAAGAGTGTCTCTAGGAATTAGTTTAGGTAGGACAAGATAACTATTATTTGAAGTATACACAAAAAACAAAACAACAAAAAAAACCAAAAATAACCATGTAAATATTAATCGTGGTCATAACACAAAGTATAGCCTCCTAGTTCTCAGAGAAGTGACTTAGCATGTAGAGAACTATCTATTGAAAAATGGAGAACTACATCAAGTATAAGTAGGAGTCTCTAAAGTAGTTCCTCTAATAACCACAATTGCGGAGAATTATGTTCACACATATATATATATATATATGTTTTTAAACTTTAACATAATCAGGCTGGTTATATGAATGTCTCTTAACTGGAAAATGTGAAAGCTTGGTTAGGATATATGAGACTATATAAACTATGTATAAAATATGCAGCGTGGAACTATGCATGACTGCCTAAACAAAAATCTATTAGGTTCTGATCTGGGCGCTATATATTCATATCTGTACTGGGATGTGAAGGTTCAAACTAATCTTAGATAACCATAAACCTTTAGGGAAGCATAACAATAAACCAAGTAGGTAATAATAAACAGGCACCCCTATAGTAGCTGAAGTTGAAAACTTTAAAAAGGTTCACATAATAAAAAAAAACAAAAAAAAAAACATGTAGTGACTATAGCTCAGAGCAGGGATTAAACCATAAAATAGTTGGGGATATCTTGATCGTTAAATAGCTAAACAAATATACGGGGTAAGTCAGTGGTATATGCGACATGAAGGGGAGCTGCAAAATGTCCGAGTCTAGCCTACTCCTGACCTAGACCTTGTCTGTTCATAGCAGCTTCCAGTAAGATTCTCGTGTGGGATGGGGTCCAAATCCCTAGACCACCTTACCTGTTGGCTACTCGGCATGCTAATAAGAAACATCCAGGGTGTCAAAACTCTGCCATTCCGCACCCCAAGTCTCTTTGGTAAGTTATGGGAAGTTCCCCGTGCACGACCGCAGGGACCGGCCGCATTCTCCTGGGGCGCGCCCAGGGACAGGCTAGCAGACTGCCGTTGGAGTTGAAGGGCCTGGCTGAAAGGCAAGAGATGTCGCAAAGGTTTCCGTCTAACGGACGGAGTAAAGATTTTCAGAGGCCGCAAAACTTCATTGAAGCGTGATGGGCTGTCATCTTTGCGCAATGGAATTCCGCTAGATACCTTGATAGACGTGACACAAGCCTCAGTCAGACTGCTCATCTCCGCCGGGTGCGGTTCAGTTAGTGACCCTGCAGACAGCACCGCAGGCTGTGTGTCACAGGGTGTGAGAGGTACTCTCCTTGTGCATGTAAGTCCCCAAACAGCTGTGCCGGTGCAATAACATTGTCTTGGGTACGCATAGATCTCTTATCCTCTATTCCATATCTATCTTGAGGTAGGGTGGGTTTCACCGTGTAACTGGTCTTTCTAGCCAGAGATTCTCCCGCCACTGCACTTATCGGTTGCTCTTGTAAAAGATGCTCTTTGCTATTCAGAAGTTTTGTACTATTCCATCTGACTTGCGAAGGGATCGCTTGCTGCTCCATAATGGACCTTAGGTGAGCTGATGTATCCTCGTAGTCAGCAACCAGCCGTAGATTAAGCTGCCACAGTGCCTCATAGATAGCTGCAGTGCCAACCTTCATGTCCGACGCCATAGCTTTAGCAGGCCGCAGTAGCCTAGGCGTTTCTCAGATAGCTATGATATGTAGGGTGAATTACTGCTTGAAACAGAGCGTAAAGCGAGTCACTAAGAGTGCAAGAACAATCCTGCTTGTCCACTATTAGAATTGGGGCAAACTGCAGAGAATAAATTGCAATTTGCCGTTATTTTAATGAAATCTTTGCAGGAGCTCTCTAAAGCATGTCTTCCCTGCTTGGCAGTTGGCTCCGCCCCCCGTGTAATCTATTTTTATTTTCTATCAGGCCTGTGTCTAACTGTCTATCTGACTTGCACAGCATACTGTTGTTAATTGCTGCCCTACTTAGCAGCCAGCCAGTGCGACCACTCATATGTGCATTGCACTTCTTAACATTATTTTAATATTAAAATCTAAAATTTTTAAATATTTTGCTAGTGTAATCTAAATTAATTTTCTATCAGGCCTGTGTTTTTGTCACTTACACAGCGTACTGTGTTAAATTGCTGCCCTACCTACCATCCACGACTCATATCTGCCAGCCTGTGTGCCAGGCCCAACTAGCCAATTAGTGGCACCAATCATAATTCTTGTAACAGTATCAAAAAATTAAAATTCATAATTGTTTGGAGTGCAAATATTCAGTCTACTAGTGACATTGAATTGCAGTTTCCTCCTGCCTGCCAGCCTGTGTGCCAGTCACAAACTAGCTAATTAGTGCCACCAATTCTAGTTGTTGTAAAAGTATTGTTAATCTTTAAAATTCCAAATTGATAGCTTGTGATTCATCAGTTTGCTCGTGCCATTGAATTGCACTTTCCTCCTGCCTGCCAGCATGTTTTCCAGGCCCAACTAGCCAATTAGTGGCACCAATCATAATTCTTGTAACAGTATATAAAAAATTAAAAATCTCCTAGTGGCATTGAATTGCATTTTCCTCCTGCCTTGCAGCCAGTGTGCCAGGCCCACCTAGCCAATTATTGCCAGCAATCATATTTCTTTTAACAGTATTGCAAAAATTGTCAATCATCACTGTTTTGACTGTCAGTATTCAGTCTCCTAGTGTCCTTGAATTGCATTTACCTCCTGCCTGCCAGCCTGTGTGCCAGGCCGTCTTGACAACTATTTACACCAATCATAATTGTTGTCACAGTATTGTTACTAATTAAAATTAAAAAAATTTGGATTGTTGTTCTTAATCCTCCTATTGCTCGTGCCACTGAATTGCACTGTGGGCCAGGCCGACTTTCAAAATATTTACACCAATCAATTTGTCAGCCTATATAGATACATTTTTGCAAACATATGTCAAAAATACAAAATCATACTTAAAAGACACGATTAGCATATTGAATGATTTGGAAAACATCAAATGGAATACAGACTGGCTTTTAGTAACTGGAGATGTAACATCTCTTTATACCATAATAGATAAGGAGTTAGGCATCACTTCAGTGCACAATATTCTAAAAGAAGATACTACCCTTGACCCTAAACAATTACACTTTATCCTGGATGGGATTAGGATTATTCTTGAGACCAATTATTTTTGGTTTAATAAAGACTATTATCTTCAGATAAGTGGAACGGCGATGGGCACCAGATTTGCGCCCAGCTATGCCAATTTATATATGGCTAATTGGGAAAATCTTTACATCTATAATTCCCCCTGGGCGCAATATCTGGTGTCCTATCGTCGTTACATAGACGACTTGTTCCTGATTTGGTCAGGAACTGAATGTCAATTGGACGAATTTAAAAAATATTTGGCAAACAATGAGTTTAACATAGCACTAACATGGACCCATAGTAATACTAGGGTAGAATTTCTTGATTTAGAAATCTATATAGAAGACAACATACTAAAAACCAAAAACTTTTTCAAGAGTATTGATGCAAACAACTATATTAGTCTTAATAGTTGTCACCAGAAACATTGGTTAAAAAACATACCAAAGGGGCAATTTGTGCGTCTAAGACGCAATTGTAGGGACGAGACTGTTTTCCAAACCCAAGCTAAAATACTAAAAGATAGATTTAAAGAAAAAAACTATCCTAATGCCTTCTTAGAGGAAAAAATAGAGGAAGTTGCGAAATTAGATAGGAGTGAGTTATTACAGTACAAACAAAAAAATAAAAGGATACCGATAATGGATAACACCAAAGCAGCAAGTAGACTTATTCTACAACACAGCACCCAAAGTAATGAAGTCAGAGATATTATACAGAAACATTGGGGTATTCTATTCAGAGACCCAAGTTTGATGGATGTCATAGAAGACAGACCAAATATAATTTTTAAAAAGGTACCTAATTTAAAATTACAACTCTCACACAATATAACACAAGTAGAAAAAATAAGTCCAAATAACAACTGGTTATCCTCTCCCCAAGCAGGCTTTAGGAGATGTCAGTTTTGTAATGCCTGCAAGAAAATGAAAAAAGGATCGAGAGTTTGTAACACATTTTACTCTGCTGATGGCAATAAAACTTATGATATCAATCAGTTCATCACATGTAATAGCAAGAACGTAATATACTTATTACGGTGTTCGTGTAATTTAATTTACATTGGCCGCACTTCCAGACTTCTCAAAACCAGACTAAATGAACATATTTATAATATAGAAAAAGGCTTTCAAAAACACTCACTATTAGCACATTTTGATAGAAAACATAATAGGAGAATAGAAGACCTTGCTTTTCTTGGTATCAGGAAGATAGAATGTAGTTGGAGAGGAGGTGATGTACAGAATCAATTGGGTCGTCTTGAGATGAAATGGATCCACATTATGGACAGTTTCATACCGAACGGCCTCAACAAGGACTTTGAGTTACATCATTTCTTATAAGGATACAACTCAGCTTCCTTCCTCTTAAAATCCTCTCACTAACTGAGGACACCTTTATTTATCTACTTATAGGTAGATCTAGAATAATCACAAAATATAAATAATCATCGTTATCATGACATAACTTGTGTCTCATATCATAATTTATAATGTTCATTTAAGCTTGAGAATGTTATCAAATAATATTGTGTGTAGAAGAACGTCTATTTATATATATTATGATGTTACTTCTCAAACGATAAGACCTTGTTTTGATCAATATAAACATGTATATTCTTGTTATGGATAGAGAATGCTGTAATATCGGTGGGGGACAAGTGTGACTTGAGTTGACGTGTCACACAATAATCCACAAATGGCATTAACCGATATGTTAGGTAATAGACATGTTAGTAAATATTGTTTTAACGAAATAGATGTAGGGCGTTTTAATGAAGATTTACGTAAACCAATATTGTCCTTAACCTATATATATATATTGTCTAGAGTTTTCTTGTTGAAATATCCTCAATCTAAGGAAAAATAATCATGATTATGCCCACTTCCAAAATGGAGGACTAAATACCGGATATCCGGTTTAACGAACTAGAAGTATTCAAATAGGATTTTCAGACATGCGCACACCATTCCTTGAAAAAGCTCTTTTGCGAAACGTACGTCGGATACATTGTTTCTTGTTCTTTGGCGTCCTTCCAAGAATCTGCACACCAGTAAGGAGAGCAACATATGCTGGACTCTTAAGGGGGAGGTTGTGTGGTTAAGTTTCTGCACTTCTTACCACGGTCTCTAGTATTGTGTATAAGCTCAATGTGAGCAATTACTTGATTGTATTGCCGATCCTATTGTATGTGGTGGTCTCTGCAGCTCTTGTGGCGCTTTTTATACTTATATTTTAAATACATCCTTTTTATTCAAAAATCCTGTTCAAGCAACTGTTTACCCAACAGTATAACATTGGGTGTGCGCATAAACCTGAGCTTGGCTATAGCTCCATCTCATGTGAGTAAGCAATTGTACACACACATTCTACATTTGAAAAGGTTACAGAGTTACTTTTTGTTCACTACTTTATCACATTTATTTCCCACCAATCATATTTGTTGTCACAGTATTCTTAATAATTAAAAAATTAAATTTTTGGTAATTGCTGTTCTGAATCCTCAGTTTGCTCGTGCCATTGAATTGCACTTTCCTACTGCCTGCCAGCCTGTTTTCCAGGCCCAACTAGCCAATTAGTGGCACCAATCATAATTCTTGTAACAGTATATAAAAAAGTAAAAATCATAATTTTATGGATTGCAAATATTCAGTCTCCTAGTGCCATTGAATTTCATTTTCCTCCTGCCTGCCAGCCTGTGTGCCAGGCCGACTTTCAAAATATTTACACCAATCATATTTGTTGTCACAGTATTCTTAAGAATTAACATTTTTGGTAATTGTTTATCTGAATCCTCAGTTTGCTCGTGCCATTGAATTGCACTTTCCTCCTGCCTTGCAGCCTGCGTGCAAGGCCCACCTAGCCACTTATTCCCAGCAATCATATTTCTTTTAACAGTATTGCAAAAATGGTCAATCATCACTGTTTTGACTGTCAGTACTCAGTCTCCTAGTGTCCTTGAATTGCATTTACCTCCTGCCTGCCAGCCTGTGTGCCAGGCCGTCTTGCCAACTATTTACACCAATCATATTTGTTGTCACAGTATTCTTAATAATTAAAAATAAATTTTTTTGGTAATTGTTGTTCTTAATCCTCAGTTTGCTCGTGCCATTGAATTGCACTTTTCTCCTGCCTGCCAGCCTGTGTGCCAGGCCGACTTTCAAAATATTTACACCAATCATATTTGTTGTCACAGTATTCTTAATAATTTAAAATTAAAATTTTTGGTAATTGTTGTTCTGAATCCTCAGTTTGCTTGTGCCATTGAATTGCACTTTCCTCCTGCCTTGCAGCCTGTTTGCCAGGCCCACCTAGCCAATTATTGCCAGCAATCATATTTCTTTTAACAGTATTGCAAAAATTGTCAATCATCACTGTTTTGACTGTCAGTATTCAGTCTCCTAGTGTCCTTGAATTGCATTTACCTCCTGCCTGCCAGCCTGTGTGCCAGGCCGTCTTGCCAACTATTTACACCAATCATAATTGTTGTCACAGTATTGTTACTAATTAAAATTTAAATTTTTTGGATTGTTGTTCTTAATCCTCCTATTGCTCGTGCCACTGAATTGCACTTTTCTCCTGCCTGCCAGCCTTTCTAAATATTTACACCAATCATATTTGTTGTCACAGTATTCTTAATAATTAAAAATTAAAAATTTTGGTAATTGTTTTTCTGAATCCTCAGTTTGCTCGTGCCATTGAATTGCACTTTCCTCCTGCCTGCAAGCCTGTTTTCCAGGCCCAACTAGCCAATTAGTGGCACCGATCATAATTCTTTTAGCAGTATATAAAAAATTAAAAATCATAATTTTTTGGACTGCAAATATTCAGTCTCCTAGTGCCATTGAATTGCATTTTCCTCCTGTCTGCCAGCCTGTGTGCCAGGCCGACTTTAAAAATATTTACACCAATCATATTTGTTGTCACAGTATTCTTAAGAATTACATTTTTTGGTAATTGTTTATCTGAATCCTCAGTTTGCTCATGCCATTGAATTGCGCTTTCCTCCAGTATTCTTAAGAATTACATTTTTTGGTAATTGTTTATCTGAATCCTCAGTTTGCTCATGCCATTGAATTGCACTTTCCTCCTGCCTTGCAGCCTGTTTGCCAGGCCCACCTAGCCACTTATTGCCAGCAATCATATTTCTTTTAACAGTATTGCAAAAATTGTCAATCATCACTGTTTTGACTGTCATTACTCAGTCTCCTAGTGTCCTTGAATTGCATTTACCTCCTGCCTGCCAGCCTGTGTGCCAGGCCGTCTTGACAACTATTTACACCAATCATAATTGTTGTCACAGTATTGTTACTAATTAAAATTAATTTTTTTTTATTGTTCTTAAATTAATCCTCAGTTTGCTCGTGCCATTGAATTGCACTTTTCTCCTGCCTGTCAGCCTGTGTGCCAGGCCGACTTTCAAAATATTTACACCAATCATATTTGTTGTCACAGTATTCTTAATAATTTTAAATTAAAATTTTTGGTAATTGTTGTTCTGAATCCTCAGTTTTCTCGTGCCATTGAATTGCACTTTCCTCCTGCCTTGCAGCCTGTGTGCCAGGCCCACCTAGCCAATTATTGCCAGCAATCATATTTCTTTTAACAGTATTGCAAAAATTGTCAATCATCAATGTTTTTACTGTCAGTATTCAGTCTCCTAGTGTCCTTGAATTGCATTTACCTCCTGCCTGCCAGCCTGTGTGCCAGGCCTTCTTGACAACTATTTACACCAAACATAATTCTTGTCACAGTATTGTTACTAATTAAAATTAAAAAATGTTGGATTGTTGTTCTTAATCCTCCTATTGCTCGTGCCACTGAATTGCACTTTTCTCCTGCCTGCCAGCCTGTGTGCCAGGCCGACTTTCAAAATATTTACACCAATCATATTTGTTGTCACAGTATTCTTAATAATTAAAAATTTAAATTTTTGGTAATTGTTGTTCTGAATCCTCAGTTTGCTCGTGCCATTGAATTGCACTTTCCTCCTGCCTGCCAGCCTGTTTTCCAGGCCCAACTAGCCAATTAGTGGCACCAATCAAAATTCTTGTAACAGTATATAAAAAATTAAAAATCATAATTTTTTGGACTGCAAATATTCATTCTCCTAGTGCCATTGAATTGCATTTTCCTCCTGCCTGCCAGCCTGTGTGCCAGGCCGACTTTCAAAATATTTACACCAATCATATTTTTTGTCACAGTATTCTTAAAAATTAAAAATTAAAATTTTTGGTAATTGTTTTTCTGAATCCTCAGTTTGCTCGTGCCATTGAATTGCACTTTTCTCCTGCCTGCCAGCCTGTGTGCCAGGCCGACTTTCAAAATATTTACACCAATCATATTTGTTGTCACAGTATTCTTAATAATTTAAAATTAAAATTTTTGGTAATTGTTGATCTGAATCCTCAGTTTGCTCGTGCCATTGAATTGCACTTTCCTCCTGCCTTGCAGCCTGTTTGCCAGGCCCACCTAGCCAATTATTGCCAGCAATCATATTTATTTTAACAGTATTGCAAAAATTGTCAATCATCACTGTTTTGACTGTCAGTATTTAGTCTCCTAGTGTCCTTGAATTGCATTTACCTCCTGCCTGCCAGCCTGTGTGCCAGGCCTTCTTGACAACTATTTACACCAATCATAATTCTTGTCACAGTATTGTTACTAATTAAAATTAAAAAAAATTGGATTGTTGTTCGTAATCCTCCTATTGCTTGTGCCATTGAATTGCACTTTTCTCCTGCCTGCCAGCCTGTGTGCCAGGCCGACTTTCAAAATATTTACACCAATCATATATGTTGTCACAGTATTCTTAATAATTAAAATTTAAAATTTTTGGTAATTGTTGTTCTGAATCCTCAGTTTACTCATGCCATTGAATTGCACTTTCCTCCTGCCTTGCAGCCTGTGTGCCAGGCCCACCTAGCCAATTATTGCCAGCAATCATATTTTTTTTAACAGTATTGCAAAAATTGTCAATCATCACGGTTTTGACTGTCAGTATTCAGTCTCCTAATGTCCTTGAATTGCATTTACCTCCTGCCTGCCAGCCTGAGTGCCAGGCCGTCTTGACAACTATTTACACCAATCATAATTGTTGTCACAGTATTGTTACTAATTAAAATTAAAACATTTTTGATTGTTGTTCTTAATCCTCATTTTGCTTGTGCCATTGAATTGCACTTTTCTCCTGCCTGCCAGCCTGTGTGCCAGGCTGACTTTCAAAATATTTACACCAATCGTGTATGTTGTCACAGTATTCTTAATAATTAAAAATTTAAATTTTTGGTAATTGTTGTTCTGAATCCTCAGTTTGCTTGTGCCATTCAATTGCACTTTCCTCCTGCCTTGCAGCCTGTGTGCCAGGCCCACCTAGCTAATTATTCCCAGCAATCATATTTCTTTTAACAGTATTGCAAAAATTGTCAATCATCACTGTTTTGACTGTCAGTATTCAGTCTCCTAGTGTCCTTTCCTTACAATGAATTGCACTTTTCTCCTGCCTGCCAGCCTGTGTGCCAGGCCGTCTTGCAAACTATTTACACCAATCATAATTATTGTCACAGTATTGTTACTAATTAAACATAAAACATTTTTGATTGTTGTGCTTAATCCTCAGTTTGCTCGTGCCATTGAATTGCACTTTTCTCCTGCCTCCCAGCCTGTGTGCCATGCCGACTTTCAAAATATTTACACCAATCATATTTGTTGTCACAGTATTCTAAATAATTAAAAAATAAAATTTTTGGTAATTGTTGTTCTGAATCCTCAGTTTGCTCGTGCCATTGAATTGCACTTTCCTCCTGCCTGCCAGCCTGTGTGCCAGGCCAGCAATCATATTTCTTTTAACAGTATTGCTAAAATTGTCAATCATCACTGTTTTGACTGTCAATCTGCATTCTACTAGTGCCCTTGAATTGCATTTTCCTCCTGCCTGCCTGCCTGTGTGCCAGTCCCAACTAGCCAATTAGTGCCACCAATCATATTTCTTTTAACAGGATTGGAATTTTTGTTAATCATAACTGTTTTGACTGTGATTCTTCAGTCTCCTAGTGCCATTGAATTGCAGTTTCCTTTCTCCCAGTGTGTGTGCCAGACAAGCCCATTTTCCAACTAGTGCCAACAATCATATTTGTTGTCACAGTACTTTTAATATTTTAAAAAATTAACAATTTGTGATTTTTAAAACATCTGTCTTTTTTTGTTGTTGTCAGTCTCACAGCGTATACTGTGCCCACTTGGTATAATTGGTGTAATAGTATTGTTTTTTTTTTGTTTTTTTTTTATTTTTAAACAAACTTTATTTATAAAATAAAATCAGTATACATGTTACATATCATATCCATCAATGATACAGTCACCAATACAATACAGTCACCAAAACATATACAGCTCATGGATATTCTTATAAAAGGGAAACATAACATTGGTAATCTAGATTAACGTCATATTAAGATCCACATATCATATAACTCCTCTAGTTTCAACTTATTACAGGGTAAATGTTGTAATCTAACAGATATCAGTGCATGGCCCATCTTTCATTGCTCTAACACATTTTACAAAGCAATAATTAGATAGTACAGTATAACATATATCAACCTGTGAGGTGTTGTTGAGATTTGCTAAGTATTCCTATATGGCAGCTGGGTTGTAAGGTGAGGGTGTAGGGTGAGTAGTATCATCTGTCAAAGAGTGTAAATATTCCTCCCAGATAAAGGAGATGTCATGAAATTCCCCCAGTTTGCCTATTTTGATATAATGATATTGTTCTAGCTTTAAGGCCACTGTCACTCTACCTCTCCAAAACTGTAGTGTTGGTAGTGTGTTTTTCTTCCAATTGTAAGGGATATATCTCTTGGCCGTGTTTATCATGATCGTCAGAAGTTGAAGTCTGTACATACAGCGTATCTTGGGGCGAACATTGAACAAGAGTGCCCATGGTGTATGGGGAATGGGGGATCCTAGGGCTCTTCCCATTTCTCCTCCTATGTCTAGCCAATATTGCCTTACAATGGGACATGTCCACCATATATGTGTAAATGTGCCTCTGTCCTCGCACCCCCTCCAGCATTTTGCATCATAAGTGGGAATCATTTTCTCTAGTTTGTCTGGAGTATAATGCCATCTGCAAAGCAGTTTGGTATTCATTTCAGCAACCTGTAAGGATGAGGTTGAGGAGCTCATTTGCCTGTAGATCATGTCCCATGTTTTAAGTGAAGGGTGTTCATTTAGTTCGGATTCCCATCTTGCAACATATGTTGGTGGTTGTGTGGTCTGGTGTGCTATAAGTAGTTTGTAAGAGATGGATAAAGTACCGCTACTTGGTAGTATTGCGTGGCACATAGACTCAAAGGGTGTCAGGGGTCTAGATATGTTGGCCTTATATGGGTGTGTCTGATGGCTGTGTGAAATTTGATGGTATGCCAACCAGTGATTGTGATCAAGGCTTAGTATATCCAAGACCTCTTGCTTAGTTTTGAGCTTACCGTTTTGTAGAACCTTGTACCAATGCGTGGTCTGATTTAGCGTTAGCATGTTTTGATCACGTGTGTGGGGTAGGGTAAGGTACTGGGAATCGTAAGTTAGTGGAGTCAGTGGGGATTGTAGGGACGAAATTGATTTATGTGACCTCAAAATCCTATTCCATACTTTGAAAGTTTCCTGAACTGTAATTGGGCGCTCTGGCTGGGTAGTACCAGTACTCCTTTGGTTGCCTGGTGACCAGCATTGTCCTCCTAAGTGGGAAGTCCCACAGAGCTCAGTTTCTAAAGTTACCCATTCTTTATGGGCAGCATGTTTGCACCAGTCCACAATCCTGGTCATATGGACTGTGCAATTATACAGTTGTAGATTAGGTACCCCCAATCCTCCTTGTAATTTATTATGATACAAAGTTTGTGTGGCGACTCTTGGTCGTTTATTGCTCCATATGAAGGAGTTAATAATTTTCTGTAACTGGTATAGTGATTTGTCTGGGATGGGAATAGGGAGTACTTGAAGGAGGTAAAGGATTTTTGGAAGAATAATCATTTTTATAGAGTTAATTCTACCTATCCAAGATAAAGGTTTTTGTTTCCAGGAAGCCAGAATAGATATAATGTGTGTTACAAGAGGATCAAGATTCAGTGGGATTATTTTATTCAGGTAGGGGGTAATGTATACACCTAAATATTTGAGTGCTACCGGTTGGTGTTTAAATTGGTGTGCTATCAGATGATATAATTTGTGTTGTGTGGTTCCTATATTAATAAACTCCGATTTGGAGTAATTGATACGAAAGTATGACATCTCTCCGAATTCATGTAAAGTTACCATGAGTGCGGGCACTGAAGTTTCTAAATGTGTTAAAGTTAAAATGATATCGTCCGCATATAAGGAAGTTTTGTATTCTGTGTGATTTACAGTTATTCCTTTAATATCTGGGTTACCTCTAATGTATGTGGCCAACACTTCTATTGCCAATATGAACAGCGTGGGGGACAAGGGGCATCCCTGTCGGGTTCCGTTCTTGATTGTAAATGGTTTAGATAGAAAATCGTTCAATTTAATTTTGGCCGTAGGGTTGTTATATAGTGCAAAGATTTTAGTGAGGAACTCAGTGTTAAAGCCGAATTTTAGTAGTGTATCTTCAAGGAAGGACCAATTCAGACGGTCAAATGCTTTCTCAGCATCCATAGATAAGACTACAGCAGGGATATTTTGTTTACTTGCATGTTCTATAAGATTAATGATTTTAGTGGAATTGTCCCTAGCCTCTCTATTTGGGGTAAATCCTACTTGATTGAGATGTATTAAGTTTGGGAGTACTTTGTTTAGACGGGTGGCGAGAATTTTGGCATAGAGCTTAACATCCACATTTAATAAAGAAATGGGATGGAAATTTGAGGGGGTCGTGGCTGGCTTGCCCGGCTTGGGCAAAACCACAACATGTGCTTCTAGCATTGAGGGCGGGAATTTAGCCCCTTGACCTATCTCGTTAAAGATTGTAGCCAAGTGTGGAGCCAGATCCTCCTGAAAAACTTTATAATATTTAGTAGAGAACCCATCTGGGCCCGGGCTTTTCCCATTTTTTAGTGTTTGTATGGCCTTCTTGATCTCTGGTATAGAAAAGGGCAAGTTAAGTTGTTCTAATTGGGCCTCTGTTAGTTTGGGTAAAGGACAGTTGTTAAGGTATCTATCTAATGTACTATTGAAATGGGATAAGTCATTAGTAGGAGATAAGTTATACAGGTCCGAATAGTAAGAGTGGAACGCCTGGAGAATTTTGGGGGTAGTTGTTAATGTCGATTTGTTTGGGGGTTTTAGTTCATATATGTGCGTTTTAAGTTTCTTTCTTTTTAGGGCCCTTGCTAGATATTTACTTGCTCTATTATTCTCATAATGAAAAAAACTATTTGTTTTATGCATAATATTATGGTGTTCTAATTGCAAAAAGTCATCTAGAGCTTTCCTGACTTTCATTATTTAAGTCAGAATACTATTGTCTAACGGAGAGTGCTTGTGTAAGTGTTCCAGGTCTGAGAGTTTAGTGGTAAGGTTGTCGTATTCTACCCGTTGGGCATGTCGTAATTGGGCTCTTAATTTGATAAATTCTCCCCTGAGCGAGCATTTATGTGCCTCCCAGACCGCAAATTGGTTGGGAGTTGAGGGAACGTTTATCTGAAAGTATTCCTCTATGACTCTGTGCAATTTATCGATATGATCTACCCTGTTAAGTAATGTATCATCCAATTTCCATAGAAATGGAACATCTGTATGTTCTGGCCATGTGATATGCAGCGAGACTGCCGAATGGTCTGACCAGGCTGTGGGGGAGATTGCACATTTTTTAACCTGTGTGAGACCTTTTTGATTAGTGAGAAAATAATCAATCCTACTGTGTGATTTGTTGGGATGGGAGTAGAATGTATAGTCCCTGGTGTTAGGATGTTGAAGTCTCCAAATGTCATACAACTTATGGAGTTTAAGTTGCTTCCAAAAATATGTATGAAATTTCATTCTACTTGTTAGGCAGGGGTTGTTGCTATCTAAGTGTGGCTGGAAGTGTAGATTAAAGTCTCCGCCCATATAAATTGGTCCTGTTGAGATGTCTAATATACGATTAAACAGTTGTACAAAAAAGGGTTTTGGCTTGCTATTGGGTGCATAAAGATTGATAAATGTGACCGTGCGTCCATATAGGAGGCCTTTCAGTCCCAGAAATCGGCCTTCATTATCTGATTCTTGTTTGATTAATGTGAAGTGTACACTCCTTTTCATTAAAATGCTCACGCCACATTTTTTAGAAGGTCCTGTGCTGTGAAAATGTTGTGTATAAGTTTGTCCTAGATATTTTGGTATGTTTCGCTTTCTAAAGTGGGTCTCCTGGAGGAAGAGTATATCGGCCGGCCTTTTGGAAATGTCTGAGAGGGCCTTTGATCGTTTGCATGGGGAGTTGAGACCTTTAGCATTTTGGGAAAAGAGGACTAGGGAGTGTGACTTGTTAGAGTTGTGACAAGACATTGTCTTGGTGTAAGTGCCAGCTAAACTTGTGAGTATTTAAATTTGTCAAGCCTATAGTGACTGTACAAGTGGTGAGAATGTTTTTTCCCAGAATAACACAGTTTGAACATGTATTAGCTTCATACAAACAGTAAAAACAAACAATATATTTGTGCAAAAAAACAGTGTCAACACATTGCATAATAAAGAACTGCAGAATTATAAAAACAAACAAATCTCTAAGTCTGAAACCAGACATAAAAAGAGATATAACACTAACGGGGGGAAAACAAACATAAGGTCCTTTATTTTGTAAGCATAAAGTTCTTACCCATCCCAATAATAGGGAAAAGGCTTAAATATTAACGTCCTGGGGCCTATATAGGCTTTGGACAAGAGCCTCGCATTACTTCATGCGGTGTTAAACAGTTTGTGTTGTGAGTAAGTAAGCTGGATACGATACCTTTCTCGTCGCAGCTCACCAGGAATCAAAGTCCAGCATATGTCCATCAGTAAAGGAGCCCAAGAGACGGGCCACACGTAGAGGTGTCAAGAAACACATATGTTATAGCTCTAGTCCTCCTCCGATTCAGAGGGGCGAGTGTCTCTAGGTGAGGGTTGCTGCTTTCCGGGTTTTTCTGTCATTGATGGTGTTATGTCCGGCCGGGGCATCTTGGTTTGCCATTTTGCAGGGTCAGTGTTTGATCTTTTGTTGACTCTTCGTTGGTCCGTCGTCAGAGGTGTTAAATCCATTGAATGGTCAATGCCTAGATCTTTGCTGAAGTTATTCATGTCCTCGGGCTTGTTACATATCCATCTTTTATTGTCCCGTATGACCATGAGGTGGGTGGGGAAACCCCATCTGTACGGGATTTTCTTGTTGCGAAGTAATGTTGTTAAAGGAGTAAATTCTTTTCGTCTCTGCAACGTTCTTGTTGAGAGATCCTGGTAGAATTGTATAACATTACCCCTGAACCTTACAGGCTGTTGTCGTCGAGATTGATTAAGAAGCATTTCTTTTTCAAGAAAGTTTTTATATCTGATAATAATATCTCTAGGTGGAGCCCTGTCTGGAGGCCTAGGTCGGAGAGCCCTGTGGGCCCGTACCCACAGAATATCTTCTGTGTATGATTTGTCCTTGATAGCAGAGAAGAGGGCCTGTAAATATTCTGGGAAGTCTCTAGGTAAAACGGATTCAGGAACTCCTCTTAGTCGTAAGTTTTTCCTCCTACTCCTATTCTCTAAATCGTCTATTTTATCCATTAGTGCTTCAATATTCTCCTGTTGTGAAGTAGAGCTATTATCAATACGGATAATGTCTTCCCTGATTTCATCAGTTTCTGCTTCCAGCATTTCAACTCTAGAGCTCATAGTTTGAATTTCTTGCTTGAGTTCTGTGAGTTCTTCTCTAAGGCATTTTCTAAAAATTTCTGAAATTTCCTGCTTGGATGCAAAATGAGATAGGAGGGAAGCAGGGATTGAAGTGGTCTCTTCTGGTGTAGGCCCAGGTGCAGGGCTTGGAGGCTGTGTGCTAGGGGGGGGTTACTTTTACCAGCCAAAGTATTCGTGGGAGAGTGTTCTGTAGCAAAGTAAGATGGCATTGTGTGGGTTTTAGTTGCTGGCACTTTGGTGATTCTATCCGTCTTATTTAGTCTTCTGGATGCCATTTAAAAAGGTTGCACACTATCCCCTTAGATGTGATCACTTCTTGTAAGGGATACCCCTGTTTGTCAGCAGTCACCCCCCGATTATTATAAAGTCACTTTTCCTTGTATGTGTGAGGGTGCAAGCTTCTGCCCACATGCACCTCTTTATCTGTATAATCAGCAGTTGGATAAAACAGTGTGAGTGCAGCGCTGGTAGCGTTATTTTATGGCCCTGTGGTAATGGCGTTTTACAAGCGCTGCTCTCGTGGGCTAGATTTGCGCATAAACTCACCCCTGTTCCGGCTTTGAAGCTGTGACAGCGCTCCCCTGTACGCCGGAGTCCCCGCTCAGCCAGCTCAAGTTAGCTACAGCCTTCTATAGTATAATGCTGAAATGTGGGCTGCTCGGGGAGCGATGTGAGTGAACCGGATCTGATTGTAGTATCGGTAAGATGGCGCCCGCTGCGTGTATAGCCTGGGTCTGTACTGACCGCTTTGCCGCTTCTCTTCGTGGCCTTTGGAAGTCTGGGCGATATCCCCAGGCTCAGGGTATGCTCCCTTTTCCTGCTGTGGTATATGAGACAAGTTTTGGCTATTATGAGCAGCCCCAGTCAGTGCTTGCAGGACCCTGTGTACGGAGCTCCGGATTTATGCGACCATCATGGTTGCTACCAAGCTCCGCCCCCCGGTGTAATAGTATTGTTAGTGTCCATTTTAAAAAAAATGACAGGCAGAGGCAGGCCACCCCGCAGGTTCCGTGGTCGTGGTCGGGGTGCTGTGATTCCTTTGGACCCTACAAATATGCACATTGTTCAGACGCCGGGTGCCAGGGGGGACGGGAAAAGTTCTGAGGAGGACCTAGTTGAATGGCTAACACAGGACACCCAATCTTCTTCAGCTTCCGCTGCTAGTCCTCCTAACCTTGACGCACCATCTACGTCCAGCTGTGCTTTGGGCAGGTCTCAAGTGACCAGTGCCACTCGCCCGCCTGTCGCCACCACCAACACTAGCACCACAGCCGCTTCACTTGATCTGTCACAGGAGTTATTGACACATCAGTTGGAAGAAATGAGTGATGCGCAACCATCATTGTCAGAGGATGTAGATAACAGTGATCAGTCTCAGTCAGGCAGCATTACCGACATGGAGGTACGGTGTGATGATGATGATGTTGTTGCCGCTGCTGCTTCCTTTCTGGATGTCTCAGATACAAGTGAAGCGGTTGATGATGATGTGTCGGTGGATGTCACGTGGGTGCCTGCTAGAAGAGGAGAAGAAGAAGAGGGGGAAAGTTCAGATGAGGAGACAGAGAGGAGGAGGAGGAGATGATTTGGAAGAATGGGGAGGTCGTCGCAAGGAGCTAGTGGCACAGTCAGACAGCATGCATCGGCACCCGGGGTCAGCCAGACAGCACGCCGACGCCCATCAACGCATGCTGTTGCCACCACCAGAATGCCGTCATTGCAGAGCTCAGCAGTGTGGCATTTTTTTTGTGTGTCTGCCTCTGACAACAGCGATGCCATTTGCAACCTGTGGCAAAAGAAACTGAGTCATGGGAAGTCCAACACCCACCTAGGTACAACTGCTTTGCGAAGGCACATGGTCTCCCATCACAAAGGCCGATGGGAAGAACACATGAGTAGAAGCAGCACACAAAGTGAAAGCCACCCTCCTCCTCCTGCTCCAGCATCTTCAGCCACGTCAACCAGTGCTGTCCTCCTTGCCCCCTCTCAACCATCCTCCACTCAGTCTCTCTTACGTAGCAGTTCCTGGTCATCTGCTCACAGTCAGCTGTCTGTCAAGGACATGTTTGAGCGTAAGAAGCCAATTTCTCAAAGTCACCCCCTTGCCCGGCGTCTGACAGCTGGCTTGTCTGAACTCTTAGCCCGCCAGCTTTTACCATACAAGCTAGTGGATTCAAAAAATTTGTATCTATTGGGACACCGCAGTGGAAGGTACCTGGCAGAAATTTCTTTTCACAAAAGGCAATCCCAAACCTGTACTCTCTTGTGAGAAAGTTATGGCATGTCTGGCACACAGCGTTGGGGCAAGGGTCCATATGACCACGGATAGCTGGTCTGCAAAGCATGGTCAGGGCAGGTATATCACCTACACTGCGCATTGGGTAAACCTGCTGACTTCTGACAAGCATGGAATGCGTGGCTCTGCAAAAGAGTTGGTGACACCGCCACGACTTGCAGGCAGGCCTGCTGCTACCTCCTCTACTCCTCCTACTCCATCCTCTTCCCTAACCTCTTCCTCGGCTGAGTCCTCTTCAACTTCTGCTTCTTGCTCCACATCTATGGCACCCCCCCAGCTCCCCAGGTACTATGCTACATCCTGTGTACGGCAGTGTCATGCCGTCTTGGGGTTGACTTGCCTGAAAGCGGAGAGTCACACCACACCAGCACTCCTGACCTCCCTGAACGCACAGGTGGATCAGTGGCTGACTCCGCACCAACTGGAGATTGGCAAGGTTGTTTCTGATAATGGAAGTAATTTGGTGGCGGCATTAAAATTGGGCAAGTTGAAACATGTGCAGTGCATGGCACATGTGTGTAATCTAATTGTACAACGATTTGTCCATAAGTACCCAGGCTTACAGGACGTCCTGAAGCAGGCCAGGAAGGTGTGTGGCCATTTCAGGCATTCCTACACGGCCATGGCGCACTTGTCCGATATCCAGCGTCGAAACAACCTGCCAGTGAGGTACTTGATTTGCGACAGCCCGACACGGTGGAATTCAACACTCCTAATGTTTGACCGCCTGCTCCAACAAGAAAAAGCTGTTAATGAGTATTTGTATGACCGGGGTGCTAGAACAGCCTCTGGGGAGCTGGGGATATTTTTGCCAAATTACTGGACGCTCATGCACAATGCCTGTAGGCTCATGCGTCCTTTGAGGAGCTGACAAACCTTGTCAGTCGCACCGAAGGCACCATCAGTGACATCATACCATTTATTTTCTTCCTGGAGCGTGCCCTGCGAAGAGTACTGGATCAGGCAGTAGATGAGTGTGAAGAGGAAGAGTTGTGGTGTCCATCACCCCCACAAACAGCCTTATCAGCATCGCTTGCTGGACCTGTGGCAACGCAGGAAGAGGATTGTGAGGAAGAGGAGTCAGAGGAGGAATGTGGCTTTGAGGAGGAGGAGGAAGACCGAGCACAACAGGCATCCCAGGGTGCTCGTTGTTGTCACCTCTCTGGTACCCGTGGTGTTGTACGTGGCTGGGGGGAAGAAGATACCCTCAGTGAGATCACTGAGGAAGAGGAACGGGACATGATTAGCTCGGCATCCAACATTGTTCAAATGGGTTCTTTCATGCTGTCGTGCCTGTTGAGGGACCCTCGTATAAAAAAGCTGAAGGAGAACAACCTGTACTGGGTGTCCACGCTCCTCGACCCCCGGTATAAGCATAAAGTGCCTGAAATGTTATCAAATTCCCACAAGTCAGAAAGGATGGAGCATTTTAAGAATAAATTGAAAACTATGCTTTACACACCGTATTAGGGTGATGTCACAGCACCACGGGAATGTAACAGGGGAAGAGATGAAATTAATCCTCCTCCTCCCACAAACACGGCGGCAAGGACAGGACGCTTTCCTGACATCTTGTTGATGGAGGACATGCGTACCTTTTTAACTCCCATGCATCCCCAGAGCCTTTCGAGATCCAGCCTCAGAGAAAGACTCAACCGACAGGTAGCAGACTACCTAGCTTTAACTGCGGATCTCGACACTCTCAGGAGCGATGGACCCCTTGACTACTGGATGTGCAGGCTTGACTTGTGGCCTGAGCTATCCCAATTTGCAATGAAACTTCTGGCCTGCCCCTCTTCAAGTGTCCTGTCCGAAAGGACTTTCAGTGCATCAGGAGGTTTTGTCACTGAGAAGAGAAGTCGCCTAGGTCAAAAAAGCCTTGACTATCTCACTTTTATAAAAATGAATGAGGGCTGGATCCCGAAGGGACTGACATTGGGCGATACATTTAATTAAAAAAGGCCTGATGATGAGATGAGCTGGCTTGGGCTACAACTGGTACACAGGCTGGCCTTTTTTTTTCTTATAAAGCCGGATGACTTGCTTGACTTATCCGCCAACAACTAGTGTTCAAGCCACAAGCTTTTAGGGCACTTTCTAAATGTTTTGCAAACATCAATTTTTCTGTCCACTGCTACAGCAGTTGCTACAACATTAGCCAAATTTTTCAGTCATTTGTACATTCCTAATTTTTCTGGCCTCTGCTGCTGCTCTGTGGGTACAAAACTCAACTAAAAACATAAGGCACATAACAGTGATTAAACTGTTACGAATAGTACAACTTAACACACCACTCATATCTGGTGGACCATTAAATTGCATGCGCAGTGCCCCAAATGTGAAGTAGGAGGACCGACCAAGCATTTTTATCCATCTCTTGGTTGCTCTAAATTATCTCCTTGTTCCATCTATGCCATACCTGTACTCTATTGTGCAAAAGGGTGGCATGTGTGGTGTTTCATGCTGTTGTGCCTGTTGCGGGTCGTGGCCCATGGTATAAAAAGGCTGAAGGAGAACGACCTGTAATGGGTGCCCCAGCAAATTTTTAGAAAAATGTTCCCCGTTCCTCTCAATTATCTCCGGGTTTCTAAAATGGATGCCATACCTGTACTTGCTTGTGCAAAAGGATGGCATATGTGGTGGTGTTTCCTGCAGTTGTTTCTGTTGAGGGTGCTGGACCCTCTTATAAAAGGCTGAAGGAGAACGACCTGGAGTGACAGTCCAAGCATGGTTTTATGGGCAATTTCACGTTTGCAAACAATTATCTCTTGGTTTCTAAAATCAATGCCGTACCAGTACTCTATTGTTCAAAAGGATGCCATATGTTGTCTTTCCTGCTGGTGTTTTGTTTGAGGGTCCTGGACCCTCTTATAAAAAGGCCTAAGGGGAAAGAAGTGTACTGGGTGTCCACTCAATGTTTTTTTCTATTTCCCATTTGCCCAAAATGATGTCTGGGTTTGTAAAATCAATGCTATACCTGTACTCTATTGTTCAAAAGGACGCCATATGTTCTCTTTCCTGCTGGTGTTTTTTTTTAGGGTCCTGGACCCTCTTATAAAAAGGTCTAAGGAGAAAGAAGTGTACTGGGTGTCCACTCAATGTATTTTTCTATTTCCCATTTGACCAAAATTATCTCTGGGTTTGTAAAATCAATGCTGTACCTGTACTCTATTGTTCAAAAGGATGCCATATGTCCTCTTTCCTGCTGGTCTTTTGTTTGAGGGTCCTGGACCCTCTTATAAAAAGGCCTAAGGAGAAAGAAGTGTACTGGGTGTCCATCGAATCATTTGTTTGATTCAAATTCCCGGTTGCAACAAATTATCTCCGTGTTTCTAAAATCAATGCCTTCCCTGTAATCTATTTTTCAAAAGGATGCCATGTGTCCTCTTTCCTGCTGCTGGGTGTCTAATCAATGTTTTTTTAGATTTCCCGGTTGCAACAAATTATCTCTGGGTTTCTAAAATCAATGCCTTAAATGTAATCTATTGTTCAAAAGGATGCCATATGTCCTCTTTCCTTTTTTTTTTTTTTTTTTTTTAATTTTTTTCTCGGTATTTTTGTTTATTTTAGAAAATTTAATGCACTTATAGGTTCACTAAGATTATGACTTTGCACACTGCCATTTTCCATGCAGTATTTTGACATGTTGTGTGATATGACTAGAAGAATGGTATGTTTTGAATCTGCTGAGCATAATAATAATAAAAAAAAAATAATAATTTAATTTACCTTGAGTTACTAACTGAAGCATGACTTCAGGAGTCAGGCGTGGTCCTAGGTAGTGGTTGTTAGCAGATTCTTTTCACTGCAAATTGCAATTGCCACAGCGTGCATAAAATGTGCGTCACCTCTCCAAATCTTACTTTTTAATGCCAATTGAAATTGCCACAGCTTGCACAACAGTAAATAAAATGAGCGTCACCACAGTCTCCAAATCTGATGTCAAATTTATACAAAAAGACTGATAAAGTATTCCTTTAGGGGCGCAAAGAGATGGCTACCGGAACACTCCAGGAACTTCACACAAGAGTCGCTGTCTTGTGTTTATGGTGATGTTGGAGACATCTCTGTGTTGTGTACAGGGAAACCAAAAATTCTCTCCATCTCTGTGCACGACAGGACGTCCTCCTTGTCATCCATAAGCACAGGAAATTGCTGGCATTTTCATTGCTTCAAGAAGTTCAGCTTTTGTGGTGATAGTACAGACTTTAATAAACTATGATTTCCTACCATACTCAAGACAATCTTGTAGTTCAAGCTTATGACTTGCTGTGGGAAACAGTGGCCTGTCCATACCAGGAAGATTTAGACAGAAGTAACTAACTCTGCTTGCAGGTGACACATTTTTAGCGTCAATCATCAAAGGGGTTGCGTGCAGAATATGGCCGATGGACCCTTATTCACATGTTTGTCCAGAGCCACAACATTTTCAAACAGCCAGAAGAAAGGTCGGTTCTCACCAGCCTTAAGTCAAGCTTCATTTACCAAATGCTGATATTCAATAAATAGACAAACAGTGCCTTAAAAAAGACATTTGCGATATGGATTCACCAGAGCAAGGTCATTGCAAGTACTTCCCACGATAACAAATTCAAAATGCCACAACTCCGCAATCTTCCCCTTCACATTATTATTGTCACACTCCCTTGTACTCCTATGCCCAGCTCCCTGCTCTTGTTTTTGTTGAGGGTCCGGGACCCTCTTATAACAAGGCAAAAGGATAAAGAAGTGTACTGGGTGTCCAATCAATGTTTTTTTTTATTTGCCAGTTGCAACAAATTATCTCTGGGTTTTTAAAATCAATGCTTTACCTGTCATCTATTGTTCAAAAGGATGCCATATGTCCTCTTTCCTGCAGTTGTTTCTGTTGATGGTCCTGGACCCTCTGCTAAAAAGTCCTAAGGATAAAGAAGTGTACTGGGTGTCCAATCAATGTTTTTTTCTATTTCCCGGTTCATATAAATTATCTCAGGGATTCTTAAATCAATGCCTTACCTGTAATTAATTGTTCAAAAGGATGCCATATGTCCTCTTTCATGCTGTTGTTTTGGTTGAGGCTCCGGGACCCTCTTATAAAAAGGCCTAAGGATAAAGAAGTGTACTGGGTGTCCAATCAATTTTTTTTTCTATTTCCCTGTTCATATAAATTATCTCAGTAATTCTAAAATCAATTCCTTAACTGTAATCAATTGTTCAAAAGGATGCCATATGTCCTCTTTCATGCTGTTGTTTCTGTTGAGGCTCCGGGACCCTCTTATAAAAAGGCCTAAGGATAAAGAAGTGTACTGGGTGTCCAATCAATGTTTTTTTCTATTTCCCGGTTCATATAAATTATCTCAGTGATTCTTAAATCAATGCTTTACCTGTAATTAATTGTTCAAAAGGATGCCATATGTCCTCTTTCATGCTGTTGTTTCAGTTGAGGCTCCGGGACCCTCTTATAAAAAGGTCTAAGGATAAAGAAGTGTACTGGGTGTCCAATCAATGTTTTTTTCTATTTCACATTTGCCAAAAATTATCTCTGGGTTTCTAAAATCAATGATGTACCTGTACTCTATTGTTCAAAAGGATGCCATATGTCCTCTTTCCTGCTGTTGTTTTTGTTGAGGGTCCGGAACACTCTTCTAAAAAGGCTGAAGGAGAACGACCTGTACTGTACTGGGTGTCCAATCCTGTTTTTGTTTTCAATTTCACGGTTCATAATAAATATCGCTGTATAACTAAAATCAATGCCATACCTGTACTCTATTGTTCAAAAGGATGGCATATGTGGTGTTTCATTCTGTTGTGGCTGTTGAGGGTCGTGGCCGTGGGACAGCGTATAAAATGGCTGAAGGAGAACGACCTGTACTGCCTTGCTGCTCCTTTTAGGCAGGCCAGCTCTTTGCATACATGCCCACAGACTCTGTAACACATGCCTCTTTTAGGTAGAGGTGCAGCCATAATGCAGGGTCAGAACCTCTGCCTGCAACTGTTATACTCGATTTTGTGAAAGGAAGTAACCTTACCATGGTTCCCTGCACGCACGTATTGTTGTTATATTTTGGTGAGGGTAATCATGATGGCCATGTAGATCACCCCCAAGAGGCATGGAAGTAAGGGATGAGATGAAAAAGCTAAGAATAGTACAACTTGAAAACAAAGAGTTAGCCATGGGTGTTAGTGCAAGTCCGCTTGGCTTTTTTTGGATTTTGGGTGCGGCTAATCATGCAGGCCATATGGAGCTACCACCATTTGGTGTTGTATCATCTATTAAACTAATAAGAACAAAACTACCAAAATACAGACATTGAAGGGCCTTATGAAGACTGAGCCAAGGTTGTATTGTAGTCTTTGGTTTGGCTAATCATGATGGCCATGTAGACCACCACCGAGAGTCCTGGAAGTAACAGGGATGATGAGATGAAAGTGCTAAGAATAGTACTACTTGAAACAACCGAGTTAGCCATGGGTGTTAATCCAAGACCGCTTGGCTTTATTTTTGTTTTGGGTGCGGCTAATCATGCAGGTCATATAGAGCTGCCACCATTCGGTGTTGTATCATCTATTAAACTAATAAGAACAGAATTACCAAAATACAGCCAATGAAGGGCCTTATGAAGACTGAGCCAAGGTTGGATTGTAGTATTTGGTTTGGCTAATCATGATGGCGATGTAGACCACCACAGAGAGTCCTGGAAGTAACAGGGATGACATGAAAGTGCTAAGAATAGTACTACTTGAAACAACCAAGTTAGCCATGGGTGTTAATCCAAGACCTCTTGGCTTTATTTTTGTTTTGTGTGCGGCTAATCATGCAGGCCATATAGAGCTGCCACCATTCGGTGTTGTATCAGCTATTAAACTAATAAGAACAGTACTACCAAAATACAGCCAATGAAGGGCCTTAAGAAGAATGAGCCAAGGTTGGATTGTAGTATTTGGTTAGGCTAATCATGATGGCCATGTAGACCACCATGAGAGTCCTGGAAGTAACAGGGATGATGAGATGAAAGTGCTAAGAATAGTACTACTTGAAACAACTGAGTTAGCCATGGGTGTTAATCCAAGACCACTTGGCTTTATTTTTGTTTTGGGTGCGGCTAATCATGCAGGCCATATAGAGCTGCCACCATTCGGTGTTGTATCATCTATTAAACTAATAAGAACAGAACTACCAAAATACAGCCAATGAAGGGCCTTATGAAGACTGAGCCAAGGTTGGATTGTAGTATTTGGTTTGGCTAATCATGATGGCGATGTAGACCACCACAGAGAGTCCTGGAAGTAACAGGGATGACATGAAAGTGCTAAGAATAGTACTACTTGAAACAACCAAGTTAGCCATGGGTGTTAATCCAAGACCTCTTGGCTTTATTTTTGTTTTGTGTGCGGCTAATCATGCAGGCCATATAGAGCTGCCACCATTCGGTGTTGTATCAGCTATTAAACTAATAAGAACAGTACTACCAAAATACAGCCAATGAAGGGCCTTAAGAAGAATGAGCCAAGGTTGGATTGTAGTATTTGGTTAGGCTAATCATGATGGCCATGTAGACCACCATGAGAGTCCTGGAAGTAACAGGGATGATGAGATGAAAGTGCTAAGAATAGTACTACTTGAAACAACTGAGTTAGCCATGGGTGTTAATCCAAGACCACTTGGCTTTATTTTTGTTTTGGGTGCGGCTAATCATGCAGGCCATATAGAGCTGCCACCATTCGGTGTTGTATCATCTATTAAACTAATAAGAACAGAACTACCAAAATACAGCCAATGAAGGGCCTTATGAAGACTGAGCCAAGGTTGGATTGTAGTATTTGGTTAGGCTAATCATGATGGCCATGTAGACCACCACCGAGAGTCCTGGAAGTAACAGGGATGATGAGATGAAAGTGCTAAGAATAGTACTACTTGAAACAACCAAGTTAGCCATGGGTGTTAATCCAAGACCGCTTGGCTTTATTTTTGTTTTGGGTGCGGCTAATCATGCAGATCATATAGAGCTGCCACCATTCGGTGTTGTATCATCTATTAAACTAATAAGAACAGAATTACCAAAATACAGCCAATGAAGGGCCTTATGAAGACTGAGCCAAGGTTGGATTGTAGTATTTGGTTTGGCTAATCATGATGGCGATGTAGACCACCACCGAGAGTCCTGGAAGTAACAGGGATGACATGAAAGTGCTAAGAATAGTACTACTTGAAACAACCAAGTTAGCCATGGGTGTTAATCCAAGACCTCTTGGCTTTATTTTTGTTTTGGGTGCGGCTAATCATGCAGGCCATATAGAGCTGCCACCATTCTGTGTTGTATCAGCTATTAAACTAATAAGAACAGTACTACCAAAATACAGCCAATGAAGGGCCTTAAGAAGAATGAGCCAAGGTTGGATTGTAGTATTTGGTTAGGCTAATCATGATGGCCATGTAGACCACCACGAGAGTCCTGGAAGTAACAGGGATGATGAGATGAAAGTGCTAAGAATAGTACTACTTAAAACAACTGAGTTAGCCATGGGTGTTAATCCAAGACCGCTTGGCTTTATTTTTGTTTTGGGTGCGGCTAATCATGCAGGCCATATAGAGCTGCCACCATTCGGTGTTGTATCATCTATTAAACTAATAAGAACAGAACTACCAAAATACAGCCAATGAAGGGCCTTATGAAGACTGAGCCAAGGTTGGATTGTAGTATTTGGTTAGGCTAATCATGATGGCCATGTAGACCACCACCGAGAGTCCTGGAAGTAACAGGGATGATGAGATGAAAGTGCTAAGAATAGTACTACTTGAAACAACTGAGTTAGCCATGGGTGTTAATCCAAGACCGCTTGGCTTTATTTTTGTTTTGGGTGCGGCTAATCGTGCAGCCCATATAGAGCTGCAACCATTCGGTGTTGTATCATCTATTAAACTAATAAGAACAGAACTACCAAAATAAAGCCAATGAAGGGCCTTATGAAGACTGAGCCAAGGTTGGATTGTACTATTTGGTTTGGCTAATCATGATGGCCCTGTAGACCACCACCGAGAGTCCTGGAAGTAACAGGGATGACATGAAAGTGCTAAGAATAGTACTACTTGAAACAACCGAGTTAGCCATGGGTGTTAATCCAAGACCTCTTGGCTTTATTTTTGTTTAGGGTGCGGCTAATCATGCAGGCCATATAGAGCTGCCACCATTCGGTGTTGTATCAGCTATTAAACTAATAAGAACAGTTCTACCAAAATACAGCCAATGAAGGGCCTTATGAAGACTGAGCCAAGGTTGGATTGTAGTATTTGGTTAGGCTAATCATGATGGCCATGTAGACCACCACCGAGAGTCCTGGAAGTAACAGGGATGATGAGATGAAAGTGCTAAGAATAGTACTACTTGAAACAACCGAGTTAGCCATGGGTGTTAATCCAAGACCGCTTGGCTTTTTTTTGGGTTTGGGTGCGGCTAATCATGAAGGCCAGATAGACCTGCCACCATTCGGTGTTGTAACAGGTATTAAACTGCTAAGTACAGTACTACTGAACACAACCTAGTTAGTTACCATGGGTCCCAGAGCATATGTTTTGTTATTATATTTTGTAAGGGTAATCATGCAGGCCATATAGAACTCCACCAATAGGGTGAGTAACAGGTATTGAAATGCTAAGAACAGTACTACTTAACACAAAGTTAACATGGGTCCTAGAGCATATGTCTTATTATTATATTTTGTTAGGGTAATCATGCAGGCCATATAGACCTCCCCCGATAATGTGAGTAACAGGTATTAAAATGCTAAGAAGAGTACTACTTTACACAACCTAGTTACCATGGGTGCCAGACCGCATGTCTTGTTATTCTATTTTGTAAGGGTAATCATGCAGGCCATATAGACCTCCACAGATAGGGTGAGTAACAGATATTAAAATGCTAAGAACAGTACTAATTAACACAAGCTAGTTACCATGGGTCCCACACCGCGTTTCTTGTTGTTATACTTTGTCAGGGTAATCATGCAGGCCATATAGACCTCCCCCAAAAGGGTGTAACAGGTATTAAAATGCTAAGAACAGTACAAATTAACACAACCTAGTTACCATGGGTCACAGACCCAGAGCAGATGTCTTATTATATTTTGTATGTGTAATCATGTAGGCCGTATAGACCTCCCACGATAGGGTGAGTAACAGGTATTAAAATGCTAAGAAGAGTAATACTTAACACAACCTAGTTACCATGGGTCCCAGACCGCATGTTTTGTTATTATGTTTTGTAAGGGTAATCAGGCAGGCCATATAGACCTCCCCTAACAGGTATTAAAATGCAAAGGAAATTACTACTTAACACAAACTAGTTACCATGGGTCCCAGACCGCATGTTTTGTTATTATATTTTGTAAGGGTACTCATGCAGGCCATATAGACCGCCACCGATAGGGTGAGTAACAGCTATTAAAATGCTAAGGACATTACTACTTAACACAACATAGTTAACATGGGTCCAAGACCCAAAGCAGATGTCTTATTATTATATTTTGTATGGGTAATCATCCAGGCCGTATAGACCTCCCCAAATAGGGGGAGTTACAGAGATTAAAGTGCTAAGAATGGTACTACTTAAAACACAACCTAGTTAACATGGGTCCCAGACCGCATGTCTTATTATTATATTTTTTCAGGGTAATCAGGCAGGCCATATAGACCTCCCCCGATAGGGGGGGTAACAGGGATTAAAGTGCTAAGAAAAGTACTAATTAACACAAGCTAGTTACCATGGGTCCAATACCGTGTGTCTTGTTGTTATACTTTGTCAGGGTAATCATGCAGGCCATATAGACCGCCCTTGATAGGGGGAGTAACAGGGATTACAGTTCTAAGAATAGTACTACTTAAACACAACCTAGTTACCATGGGTCCCAGACCAGATGTTTTCTTATTATACTTTGTCAGGCTAATCATGCAGGCCATATAGAACTCCAACAAAAGGGTGGGTAAGAGGGATTCAAGTGATAAGAAAAGTTTTACTTAACATAACAAAATTACCATGGGTCCCAGAACGCGTGTATTGTTGTTATACTTTGTCAGGGTAATCATAACCGCCATATAGACCTCCACCAATAGGGGGAGTTACAGGGCTGAAAGTGCAAAGAATAGTACTACTTAACACAACCTAGTTGGGTCCAAGACCGCATGTTTAATTATTAGACTTTATCAGGGTAATTGTATATCTAAAAAATCTATCTATTTTTCTTCTGTCGATTCTATCTAACTATCAATCTATGTATATCTATCTATCCTATCGATCGATCTATCTTCTGTCTGGACTGTTTTGAGACAGCCACTTGTGTTTCTGACAAATTTGAAGTAGGAGGACAGAACAATCATCTTCCATCTCCCGGTTCTAAAAATGAAGGCCATATAGACCACAACCGATTGGGGGAGTAACAGGTTGTAGTAAAATGTTAAGAATAGTACTACTTTACACACCACGGGTCACAGACCACATGTCTTATTGTTATACTCTGTCAGGGAAATTATATATATTTCAAATCCATTTATTTATATATCAAATCGAACGAACTAACAAACGTATCGATCAAATGTACATTGCATCTTTTGATCGACGTAATTCGTATCTATAAAATGTATATTACATATTTTGGTTGATGTCATTCGTATCTATAAAATGTATATTGCATCTTTGATTCCATAACATTCGTATCTATCAAATGTATATTGCATCTATTGATCAATGTAATTCGTATCTATCAAATGTATATTGCATCTATTGAGCTATGTACAGTGTATCGATCGTATGTATATTGCATCGATTGAGCTATGTAATCTATGTATCTATCTATCAAATCTACCTATCTTGTGGTTCTGCAAGTGGACTGTTTGCGGTTGATTGCGGTGCGTTACACTTGGAGTTTGCTCTGTCACTGTGATGCGGCCGTAACCCTTACACTACCTGATAGATATGACATCATTACTGATGTTTTAAAGCACGTTATTGCAAACAATTTGGGAATGTTAGGTGATTTAGGCCCTTTATGGGTTAAAAGCAGATGTAATTTACATGGGAGTTTTGCCAGTGATCCCCCTCCAGCATGCCACAGTCCAGGTGTTAGTAACCTTGAAACAACTTTTCCATCACTATTGTGGCCAGAAAGAGTCCTTGTAGGTTTTAAAATTCGCCTGCCTATTGAATTCAATGCCGGAAGTTCGAGTCCGCCGTTCGCGAACCGAAAATTTTAAGTTTGCGACATCACTACTTATTCCATTACAGCCCTAATTTTGAAAAATATATCACCATTTTCCCTTGCCCTATCCTCCTGGATTAATAGAATCTGCAGAAAATATAATAATTTGTTTTTGTATCCAATTTCACTTTCAGTTTTTCCCATTTTGAAAAGAATCTTCTTACTAAGTTTTCGTTGTAGATTTCTAGATCATACTGCTCCAATATCAGTAAATTGATTATCTTTCTTTGTAAATGTGAAATTCTCTGTAGGTTGAGTGATTTCTAAACTCTCAGTAATAAAGATCTTGCTACCATTATCACTAAATTAAAAAAAATATATTGTATCTTTCTTACAATTCTGACCCTCAAATAAGACTTTTGGGGAAAAGTTCATGTTCATTTCTAAAACTACCTTCAGCCAATATTTTAGGTTTTTCTAGACCTTCCATGGTTTCACACATAGGGCCTGGTATTCAAAACCTTGCTGCTCCGGCAAGGTGATTTAAGTCTCGTCTGTACAGCGAGTTCCTTAAAAACATATGGGACGCTCCGGAGACCCACTCCGCTTCAGGTCTGCCTGGAGCAGAAGTTAAGAAGTTAACACTGGTTAAATATTATTTATCCCTAATCTGCCATCCCTAACATCGCCAACACCTACCTATATTTATTAACCCCTTATCTGCCGCCCCCAACGTCGCCGCCACTATATTAAATGTATCAACCCCTAAACCTAAGTCTAACCCCAACCCTAACCCCCCTAACTTAAATATAATTACAATAAATCTAAATAAAATTCCTATCATTAACTAAATAATTCATATTTAAAACTAAATACTTACCTATAAAATAAACCCTAAGCTAGCTACAATATAACTAATAGTTACTGTGTATCTAGCTTAGGGTTTATTTTTATTTTACAGGCAACTTTGTATTTATTTTAACTAGGTACAATAGTTACTAAATAGTTATAAACTATTTAATAACTACCTAGTTAAAATAAAGACACATTTACCTGTAAAATAAAACCTAACCTAAGTTACAATTACACCTAACACTACACTATAATTAAATGAATTACATAAATTATATACAATTAATTACAATTAAATAAAATTATCTAAAGTACGAAAAAAACCACACTAAATTACAGAAAATAATAAAGAAATTACAAGATTTTTAAACTAATTACACCTACTCTAATATTTTTTTTCAGGTAAAAGAGCTGATTACTTTGGGGCAATGCCCCGCAAAAGGCCTTTTTAAGGGCTATTTGTAATTTAGTGTAGGGTAGGGCTTTTTTTTTATTTTGGGGGGCTTTTTTTATTTTGTTAGGGGGATTAGAGTAGGTGTAATTAGTTTAAAAATCTTGTAATTTCTTTATTATTATCTGTAATTTAGGGTTTGTTTTTTTCGTACTTTAGATAATTTTATTTAATTGTAATTAATTGTATTTAATTTATGTAATTAATTTAATTATAGTGTGGTGTTAGGTGTAATTGTAACTTAGGTTAGGTTTTATTTTAAGGGTAAATGTGTCTTTATTTTAACTAGGTAGTTATTAAATAGTTAATAACTATTTAATAACTATTGTACCTAGTTAAAATTAATACAAAGTTGCCTGTAAAATAAAAATAAACCTTAAGATAGATACAATGTAACTATTAGTTATATTGTAGCTATCTTAGGGTTTATTTTATAGATAAGTATTTTGTTTTAAATAGGAATTATTTAGTTAATTGTAGCAATTTTATTTAGATTTATTTAAATTATATTTAAGTTAGGGGGTGTTAGGTTTAGGGGTTAATAACTTTATTATAGTGGTAGCGATGTTGGGGGCAGCAGATTAGGGGTTAATAAGTGTAGGTAGGTTGCGGCGGCATAGAGGGCGGCAGATTAGGGGTTCATAAGTATAATGTAGGTGGCGGCGGAGTCCGGAGCAGCAGATTAGGGGTTAATGTAGGTGTCAGCGATGTCGGGGGTGGCAGATTAGGGGTTAATAAGTGTAATATTAGGGGTGTTTAGACTCGGGTTCATGTTAGGGTGTTAGGTGTAGACATAAAATGTGTTTTCCCATAGGAATCAATGGGCCTGCGTTAGGAGCTTTACGCTGATTTTTTGCAGGTGTTAGGTTTTTTTTCAGCCGGCTCTCCCCCATTGATTCATATGGGGAAATCATGCACAAGCACGTTATAGCAGCTAACGTAAGCAGCGCTGGTATTGAGGTGAGATGTGGAGCTAAATTTTGCTCTTCTCTCACTGTTTTGCGGCTAATGCCGGGTTTGTAAAAATCTGTAATACCAGCGCTGTCTGTAAGTGAGCTGTGAGCATAAACTGCTCGTTAGCACTGCACAGCCTCTAACGCAAAACTTGTAATCTAGGCGAGTGTTTTTTACTTTGTGTAACTTAGTTGTTATTTTTTTGTAACTTAGTAATTCTTTATTGTAGATTTAAATAACTTGAATAGGGTTAGGTTTTTAGAAATGTAATATAGACTAACAATTCAATGTGAAATGTAATATAGTTAATTTAATTTGTAGTTTAATGTAATTTTAGTACAATAGGTTAGGTTAATTAATGGTTTAATATAGTTAAATGTTATTTTAGTATAATAGTTAGGGTAGGTTAATTAATAGTTTAATATAGTTTATTTAAATCCTAAAGGTAAGTTTAAATTTATTATAAGATAGGGATGAGGTAATTATAATGTAAAGTTAGCAGGTTGTTAGGTTTAGGGGTTAATAGCTTAATTTAGTTTATGTCGATGTGGGGGGCTGGTGGTTTAGGGGTTAATAGGTTTAGTAAGTGGTAGTAATGTGGGGGGTCACGGGTTTTGGGGTTAATACATTTATTTAGTTGTGGCGGGGTCCGGGAGCGGTGGAATAGGGGTTAATACATTTATTTAGTTGTGGAGGGGTCCGGGAGCAGCAGAATAGGGGTTAATACTTTTATTTAGTTGTGGAGGGGTCTGGGAGTGGCTTAATAGGGGTTAATACTTTTATTTAGTTGCAGAGGGGTCCGGGAGCAGTGGAATAGGAGTTAATAACATTATGTAGGTGGCGGTGGGGTCCGGGAGCGGCGGGATAGGGGTTAATATATTTTATGTAGGTGGCGGCGATGTCGGGCGGCAGATTAGGGGTGTTTAGACTCGGGGCTTATGTTAGGGTGTTAGGTGTAAACGTAATTTTTATTCTACCATAGAAATAAATGGGGTATCGGGCAGCAGCGAACATAAGCTTTCGCTGCTTTCAGACTCCCATTGATTCCTATGGCATCCGTGGGCCTCCAGGGTGGCGGATTGATAAATATCCCTCCATACCTTCAATCACCATTTGCTCCAAATAATTCACAGCTAATTCTCATACAGATTTACCATTGTCCGTCATTTATCATGCCACTTTTCCAAGTTATTAATAAATCAATACGTACTTAACAATATTTGCGTCAACGTCTGCAATTATTTTTTGCCACCTTTTAAGTGGTGTATACAATGAGAATTAATAGGTTTTGGAGACAAATCATGAACAGCATAAAAGGCGCAAACAGAACAGTGTTGTGACAGAAGATACATTTGCGTTGTTGTTGATAGATATTAGAAGGATGAAGAGTCTTCTACATATGTGCATTTTTGGTGATCTTCAAAATAGAAGTTGGCTACATGTAGAAGATGATGCAGGAACAGAAGTAATTAATTGTATGTGTCTTCCAAATTAGTTTTTTTGTTACATTACTTACAGTAGCATTCTAAAACAAATATGACAATTAACTGCTACTAACAATAATTAATTTATAACACTTTACATGTGTTACATTTGCGGCTGTGACGTTTATGACACCTTGTGCATCACATGCGCATTTACATACGCTTTTCATTCGTTCCCAGATTCTTAAATTCAAATATTCCAAAGCCAAAGCTATCATTCATTTGCTGGTCTTCCCATTGAATATGACATGATATGGTTTGATTATTTTTTTTAAATATATATGGTTGCCGATTCAACTTCCGCATCTAAAGAGTCAAAGTGGATATATTCACACTTAAAGAGAAGTGAACAGGATAATGTCTTGATAAATTGTACCCTAAGTGTGGATTCCCATATTACCCATTTCTTCAACCATAGCCCTATATAATATAGACATTGAATGAAACCCTTGTTTAAACCTAGTAATCACATCTTCCAAAATGCCTAACTTCCAATACATACCAAAATCTGGATTACCCCTATTAAAGGGACATTCTAGCCAAAAACTTTCTTTCATGCTTTAGAAAGAGCATGCTATTTTAAACAGTTTTTCAATTTACTTATGTTATCTAATTTGCTTCATTCTCGTGATATTGTTGGTTGAAAAGCATATCTAGATATGCTCAGTATCTGCTGATTGGTTGCTGCACATAGATGCCTCTTGTTATTGGCTCACCCATGTGCATTGCTATTTCTTCAACAAGGGATATCTAAAGAATGAAGCTAATTATTTAATAGAAGTAAATTGGAATGTTGTTTAAAATTGTATTCTCTATTTGTATCATGAAAGAAATATTTTTGGTTTCATGTCCCTTTAAGCAAATAATTGGAGACTTTACACATTTTGCCTTATTTTCAAAGGTTTTATAAATGTAGGCATGGATTTGATTAAAGGGGGTAAATTACTGATTTTTAAATGGGGAAGCATCTTTAGATTTAGCAGGGAAATTATGCCCTGCTGCAGATCTGGTTTTTATAAAAGTATTTTTCAGCCAACCAACCTAGTACCCCTTTAATCTGACATATCCAATTATAATTCTCTATATACGGTAAACTTAGACCAACCTTCCTCTTATGAGTTATTAATTTCCTATACGCAAGTCTGGATTTAGTTTTCACCACTAAAATATATATGTTAATTTAATAGTTATACTTTTTTCTATTGGCTTGCTGATCTAAACCTCTCCGCTCTGGCGAGAAGATCTAGTGCATCTTGTCAGTACCGTAAGGCCCCTCAAAGACTTTTAAAAAGGTGATTATTTTTTGAGAGTTGTTAATCTCTCTATGCAGTTCTGGATGTGGAGGTGTATGGGTACTTACCCGGGGAGCCCTGGTCCCAAACCAGCCCATTGATCTTAGCGAATGCCAAGAGTGACTGCTCCTGCTGCAGCTTCCCCTAGGCCCTCGCAGCCACATGCTGCCTGGGATTAAAGGGACATTATACACTAGATTTTTCTATGCATAAATGTTTTGTAGATGATCCATTTATATAGCCCATCTGGGTGTGTTTTTGAAAAAAAATATATAGTTTTGCTTATTTTTAAATAATATTCTGCTGATTTTAAGACTCCTAACTGAGCCCCAAAGTTTTAGATGTATACTGATATATTCAGACCTCAGACTGCTTCTGTCTGTATAATGGGTCTTTTCATATGCATGGGGAGGGGGGTTATGCTATCAGCCCCTTTCAGTGGGTGTCCCAGGCTTATGTCATTAACAGTGTTAAATTGGGAGCTTCTAATTAAGTTTTTAAAAGGTTTTACACTGGATTTTTATATCAGTATCTGTCCATATTATTATTTATAGTAGTGTCTATTATATGCAGTTAAATGAAAATTGGTGTATACTGCCCCTTTAAAGGGGCCATGTCCTAATTTACAGGAAATCCCACCTGGAGGACTTAGGTGTGGGAGTTCCTATAAAAGCTCACTCCGTCCATCACTCTGGTCTGAGTTATTGCCTTACCTTCCTTGTTCCTGGTTGAAGAAACCAAGCATACTCGGTATGCTCATCTTGTTCCACAGACCAAGTATACTTGCCTTGTACCTGTGTATCCAAACCTTTCTTCAGAGACCAAGTATACTTACCTTGTACCTGCATATGCTCACCTTGCTCTAGAAACCAAGCATGCTTACTTAAAACCTGTGTATGCTCTCCTTGCTCCAGAATCCATGCATACTTACTTTGTGCCTGTGTATGCTCACCTTGTTCCAGAGACCAAGCATACTTTCTTTGTAAGTGTGTATGCTAACCTTGCTCCAGACACCACATATACTTACCTGATACCTGTGTATGCTCACCCTGTTCCAGAGACCAAGCATACTTACCTTGCACCTGCATATGCTCACCTGGTTATTTAAAGCCAAGGAGACTAACCTGATACCTGTGCATGCTCTCCTTGTTCCTGAAGCTGTACCTATCTGGTATCTCACCAACAGTACGCACTGGGTATCCTGTGCCTCCTGAGAAACCTGTGTCTACCATACCAATGACAGACTTCTTCAAACTAGCTGTGCCTTCTGTACCTATATGGTATCCCATGACAGTCTCACCAACAGTACCCGCTGGGTATATTGTGCCTGTTGAGGAACCTGTGTCTACCATACCAGTTCATCCAAAGAAAAGTAAGCTCAGACGTACCAAGTAGATAAAACTTGACTTTTATTTTCCATAATTAAAACAAGGAGAATCAGACAAAAAGAAGAAGGTGCTGTGATAAACACAGCTTTCGCGTTTCGTCAGATCGCCATAGTCATAGCCCTGTGCTATACCACACCTGGAACATCTTAAATAAAGGGTTCTTTCACCTAACTGGGTAAAAAGGTTTAAATGAAACATCCACATTCAATTTTTAAAAGGATATTAACATTAAAATACTGCATGTAATGACAATATATACAACTTTTCACACAGAACCAATATATATATACATACAGAACGCATAGTGAACAGTGTGATAATATATAAATATATAGGAATGATTATAAACTTATAAATACTTCGCTATGGCTCTGTGTTTCTTATGGACAACAATTTCTCAGGGGGCATATCAAAGGCAATATCATTGTAGGTCCCTCCAAACATATCTATAGATAAACAAGGTTAAAATACCCCTATATTTGGCCGTATATCAATATCCCTATGCACAAATGTTAACTATATTTTGTAACAATATTACACAATTAAATGAAAGCTGCACATCTGATTCATATGATGCATGTGAACACACATAGACACATGAAAATAATAATTAGCAACAGAATAATAATTAGCAATAAATAAGTCAATAAAACTATACATGTTTCATCCCCTGAGGAAAGTGTATGTATCAATCAATGAAACTTATTTTACAGCAATAGTTAGCCAATAAAGGGAATGTATAATATTATCACTAGACTATTTTTGAGAAACTTATTCCCAGTAGTTTATCAGATCATAGTATGAGTTCAGACCATATGGGGCTCGATCCGATAAAAATCGTCGCCCGCAAAAGCTGGCAACGCCAATATTTGCGCTGGTTTGGTATCCTATATAAGGCGTAACCTTGAAGTTACGCACGTATATTTCTGCCGTCGCCCGTAGTTTTTTGGGCCATAGGCAGGTATACCAAACCAGCGCAGTTTAGTATCCAATATACAGCGTAAGGACTTACGTGGCGAAAATTGAGAAATCTTACTCCATTTTCACCTCGCCACAAAAAGCAGCCGTAAGAAGCCTTACGCTGACTATTGGAGCCCCGTAACTCCCTAAACTAGCTGCTAAATAAACCTAACACCTAACGCATGCGCAATGTCTATCTACCTGTCAACCGCGATCTGCTAAATAAAACCTAACACCTAACGCATGCGCAATGTCTATCTCCCTGTCAACCGCGATCCCCCGCCGCAAATCCCTGTGAGCCCCTAAAACCGCCAGCATCTAACTGATCTATCCCCTAATGTGAACCCCTAAAACCACCGCCATCTACCTGATCTATCCCCTAATGTGAACCCCTTACACCGCCGCCATCTACCTTATCTATCCCCTAATCTGACCCCGTACACCGCCGCCACCTATATAAAAATTATTAACCCCATAATCTAATCCCCCTATACCGCCACCAGCTATATTAATATTATTAACCCCTAATCTAATCCCCCTAAAATAATTATCTCTATTACCAGCCCTTAAAGGGCTTTTTGTGGGGCTTTGCCCCAAAGTAAACAGCTCTTTTGCCCTATAACCTGCCCTCCCTACAGCGCCGCCACCTATATTAATAGTATTAACCCCTAATGTATCGGAACAGCCAATAGAATGCAAGCTCAATCTGATTGGCTGATTGGTTCAGCCAATCGGATTGAACTTGAATCTGATTGGCTGATTCAATCAGCCAATCAGATTTTTCTACCTTAATTCCGATTGACTGATAGATCAGCCAATCGGAATTCGACGGACGCCATCTTGGATGACATCATTTAAAGGTACCTAATTCGTCGTTCAGTCGTCGGCCGGGATGGATGCTCCGCGTCGGTGGAGCGAAGAAAGAAGATTGAAGATGCCGCTTGATGGAAGATGCTGCCGGATGGAAGAAGACTTTGCTGCCGCTTGGATAAAAACATCGCCGGGATGAAGACTTCTTCTTTGCCACTTGGATAGACATCACCCGGATCGGATGAGGAGTTTGGCCCGGCGTGGTGAAGAAGGTAGGGAGATCTTCAGGGGGGTAGTGTTAGGTTTATTTAAGGGGGGTTAGGGTTAGATTAGGGGTATGTGGGTGGTGGGTTGTAATGTTGGGGGGTGGTATTGTGGGTTTTTTTTCAGGCAAAAGAGCAGTTTTCTTTGGGGCATGCCCCGCAAAAAGCCCTTTTAAGGGCTGGTAAGGTAAAAGAGCTTTGAACTTTTTTTTAATTTAGAATAGGGTAGGGAATTTTTTTTATTTTGGGGGGCTTTATTATTTTATTAGGGGGCTTAGAATAGGTGTAATTAGCTTAAAAATCTTGTAATCTTTTTTTTATTTTTTGTAATTTAGTGTTTGTTTTTTTTGTAATTTAGTTTAGTTTATTTAATTGTATTTTTAGATAGATATTTGTAGTTTATTTAATTTATTGATAGTGTAGGTGTATTTGTAACTTAGGTTAGGATTTTTTTTACAGGTAATTGGGTAATTATTGTAACTAGGTAGCTATTAAATAGTTAATAACTATTTAATAGCTATTATACCTAGTTAAAATAATTAACAATTTACCTGTAAAATAAATATAAACCCTAACATAGCTACAATGTAATTATTAATTATATTGTAGCTATCTTAGGGTTTATTTTATAGGTAAGTATTTAGATTTAAATAGGAATATTTTAATTAATAATATTAATATTAGATTTATCTTAATAAGAGTTTAGTTAGGGATGTTAGAGTTAGATAGGGTTATTATACTTAATATATATATATAATATAATAACGATATTAACTATTTTAACCCTAATATAATTAGGGTTAATATAGTTAATATATATAATATAATAACTATATTAACTATATTAACCCTAATATAATTAGGGTTAATATAGTTAATATAGCTGGCGGCGGTGTAGGGGGATTAGATTAGGGGTTAATACATTTATTATAGGTGGCCGCGGTGTAGGGGGATGTAAATTGTAGGCAAAAAAGCAGTTTACTTTGTGACAAAGCCCCGCCAAAAGCCCTTTTAAGGGCTGGTAAAAGAGCTGAATTCTTTGGGGCATGCTCCGCAAAAAGCCCTTTTAAGGGCTGGCAAAAGAGCTGTTACTTTGGGGCAATGCCACGCAAAAAGCCCTTTTCAGGGCTATTTGTAGGGTTAGACTTAGGTTTAGTGGTAGGGATAGTTTAGTATTTTAGGGGTTAAATAATTTAATATAGATGGCGGCGGGGTAGGAGGATTAAATTAGGGGTTAATAATTTTAAAATAGATGGCGGTGGGGTAGAGGCTCACTTTAGGGGGTAGGTAAGGTAGATGTCGGCGGGGTAGGGGCTCACTTTAGGGGGTTATAGATTTAATATAGCTGGTGGCGGGTTCCGGGAGCGCGGTTTAGGGGTTAATACATATTTTATTGTTAGGATAGTGAGGGCGGATAGAGGGTTAGACGTGTCGGGCTATGTTAGGGAGGCGTGTTATACGTGTCGGGCTATGTTAGGGAGGCGTGTTATACGTGTCGGGCTATGTTAGGGAGGCGTGTTAGACGTGTCGGGCTATGTTAGGGAGGCGTGTTAGACGTGTCGGGCTATGTTAGGGAGGCGTGTTATACGTGTCGGGCTATGTTAGGGAGGCGTGTTAGACGTGTCGGGCTATGTTAGGGAGGCGTGTTAGACGTGTCGGGCTATGTTAGGGAGGCGTGTTATACGTGTCGGGCTATGTTAGGGAGGCGTGTTATACGTGTCGGGCTATGTTAGGGAGGCGTGTTAGACGTGTCGGGCTATGTTAGGGAGGCGTGTTAGACGTGTCGGGCTATGTTAGGAAGGCGTGTTAGACAGTGCGGGTGATTTCATACTTTTGTCAGGTTTTGTAGGCGCCGGCAGTTTCTGACGTGGCGTAAGTCACTGGCGACGCCAGAAATTTGTACTTGCGCAGATTTCTGGACATCGCTGGTTTATCCGACTTACGGCACGTTAGCATCTGACGGCGCCGTATATTGGATAGCTTGAGATGCGAGCTGAAACTGCAAACTACAGATCGCGCCCCTGGTGTTCTGGTTTTTAGTTTAAATATCCAGAACATTTACCTCTTGTTCAGCATTTTTTTTTTATATTTCCCCCTCTTTTTGGGTTATTAACTTGCTCTATGGTACACCATCTTAGTGAGTCAACTTTTTTTATGATGGATAGCAAAATGCTGAACAAGAGAGGTAGATTATTTTCCAGCACCTATGGTAGATAGGTGTTCCCTGATTCTGGAATTGATGTCCTGAGTCGTAAGACTGAATGTCACACGGGTTACATGTTAATAGGTAAATGTCAAAGGTAGAATTACAGTTTATACAGCTATCAATTTTAAATGTTTGTTTGATCGTGGATGAAGAGAAATTATTGGTGACAAGGACATGTTCACAGGGTTTGCATTTTGCATGCCCACATCTAAACATCCTTTTATTATGTAACCATGAACTGGAGGGAGCTGGGGATTTCAGTTGGGAAGGTGAAATTAGGTTACCTATAGTTTTACTTCATCTGTATGAACACCTAAGTCCACACCTCAGTATAGTTTGTGCTATGATCAGTAATAAAGTTAACACCCTTGAATTGGTTATGCGGTTTCTCTTCCTTTTTTTCACTCAGAAGCAAGGTCCTATCCATAGAGTCAAACAATTTCGTAGTGTACGAATAAACTGCCCTTCAGCAATTGCATGGGGCACGTGTTGTGGGTGGCAACTCTTTGCGTGAAGCAGCGTATTGCCAGAAATTGGTTTACGGAAAATTTTGGAAATAATTTGTCAATTTTCATTTCCTGATAGATTTACATCTAGGTAACTAACCGTATTTTTATGATTTCGATAGGTGAAACTTAAACCCATATCATTATCATTTAGGTATTGAACAAATTCAGTTGCTTCCTATAGAATTCCTGACCAAATCAAAAGTAGATCATTAATGAATTTACCAAAATATTTTATGTTTTGTCTATATTTATCATCTCCTCCAAAAATACATTTTCCCAAATGCTCATAAACAAGTTTGCAAAAGAGGGCGCAAATTTTGCACCCATGGTGGTGCCTCGCTTTTGCAAAAAAAATGTCTGTTCAAATTTGAAAAAGTTATGGGTTAAAAGAAAGGCGGTGACTCTAAGGATATAATAGTGATACAGCCGAAATGCGTAAGCCAGAGTGCCGCACCCACTTTGTTTCTGTATTGGAGCTTTCTTTTCATGTTTTAATCTGTATCTAATAAATTTTGCTTTTTATACTTATTAGAAGGACTGGATCATTTTCGGTATCATTCTACAGTGTCTGCTTAATAGCTTCCAGACCACATTTGTGAGGTATAGATGTGTACAATGCTACAGCATCAATAGTCAGCCAGCCAAAGTTGTCACAATACTTGATTTGTTCTAACATCTGTAGCACATGTTTGGTGTCTCTAAGGTAACTCGGCTGTTTGACTACCAAAGGCTGTAGCAATGAATCTAGCCACTGTGACAAGGGCTCTAAGAGAGATCTAATCCCACTTATGACGGTGCGCCTTTGTATATTATCTAAGGACTTATGAACTTTTGGAAGATGGTAGTAGATAGATATTTGTGGATGATCCCCCATCAGAAAGGCAAAAGTATCTGAATTAATAAAACCATTTTCTACTCCATCGTCCAAAAGATCACGTAGTTCTCTTTTGTAAGTCACTGTGGGATTTCTGTCTAGGGTTTGGTAGTCCTCTATGTTTGACAATTGGCATAGTGCTTCTTTAATATAATCACTTTTGTTTTTAACGACTATGGTGCCCCCTTTTTCAGCTGCTCTAATGGTCAGATCATTGTTTTTTTGTAGTTGAGTCAGTGCTACATGTTCATCCTTGGTGAGGTTATATTTTATTGTTGATCCTGTCTCGTTTAATTTTTGCAAATCGGTTTCTACTCTTTTAAAGAATATTTCAATATATTGCCCTCTACTGTGTATGGGGTAAAATTCTGATTTATTTTTGAAAGTATGACTGATTTTGTTAGATGTCTCAGAATTATTCCCCTCACTATAAAGACTCTCCATAGTAACAACATCAGCTAGTTCGGAAAAAGTTAAATCATCCCTGCTCGATGTTGTAACAGACTCATCTCCATAAAGTATCGATTGGTCTTGATTAGTATTAGACCTTGAAAATGTTTCCGTAAAGTTATGTTTCTAATGAGTCTGTTGATATTGAGCATGGTCTGAAACAAATTTAAACCAGTAGTGGCAGAAAAGTTAAGACCATAGCTCAAAACCCTGTACTGCATATCATTTAACGGAGTAGCTGACAAATGTAATACTCCGTTTATTACTTGTATTTTGTTTGTGGTCGATTCCCTCTTAGTTGGTACCTCTCTTGGGGGGGCTTGATGTTCCCACCTCCTGTTTCCACTAGTGTGAGTAGGGGAAAAACCTGATTTAAATCTACCTGTTCTTCATTAGGTCTGATACTCCTATTCTCTTTGTTCCCAAATTTTGATTGTTCTTTTGGTCTCACTAACGGACCCTGATCGAAAACAGGTGCTGTTTCTTTTAGAATACTATTCTTGTCTTTTGTGGAGCTTTCCTGCCCACTAGTACCAGCAGTGTCATCAGATGACATATCACTATCACTAAACTTGACCTTTTTGTTGTTATTTTTCTTATGTCTGCGCTTATTCTTATCTTTAGACTGGAAACCTGGCTGATTTGTGTTGCGTACCTATCTATATCTGCTTCTTGCTTGTTTGTTCCGGATATACACAGTATTATTTGTGTAGTCAGATCTATCCCTCACATATTTTGAGTGTTTGATATCCATAATATTGCTCTTTTCTTCTGTTAGACTTTTGAGGATAGCATCAAGTTTTGCAAACTCTTGACTCTGACAATGTGTATACATTTCAGATTGTAGTAAATAAATTTCATTACGTATTCCAACTAATAGATGTTTTTTATATTCTAACAACATAATCATTAGGCGTGATGAACACTCAGATAGTATAGCATTCCATTTACACACAAAGTCTTTGTCAGTAATTTAAAAAGTTGGAAATGTATAGATCCTTAGAGCTCTCGGTATCATGTGCATTTTCATGTAGCTATCAAATGTCCAGATATCCCACTGAATTTTTATTTCCTTTGTCAGCAATAGTTCCATATTGTCAAATAATTCACTCAAAGACATATCTGTAACATTTTCCAAAAATATATGTTCCGGTTCTGATATGCATTCTCTTGCCATTACTGTCATTAATGAATAAAACTGTGGTGTGATCTCCATAATTAAATAATACCCGTTTTCAAAACACACCCGCTGAATCGTAAAGTCCATACACTAATGGGATTTTCAGCATATACCCAAGTTTAAAGTAAGAACAAGAAATTAGTGTTACAACCTAAATACTTTTTCTTAAGAAGTCATATCCCAGTATACAAACAACGCCATCTTCTTACCAGAAAACTGGAGCCAAATGCACTTATGCAGGTGAAGGTGAGTTCTAAGTCAAGATCCCTTCATAAGGAGGCAACACCACACTGCAACTCTATGAGGAGTGTATCTCACTGTGTCTACCTGCTCTCCCCACTACCGGAACCTTGTCTCCCTCGATACTCTGCTTTTGGCTTATGGCTCGCTCCACGGCAGGCTCCTCTGGCAGCCTTTAGTGATGTCACACACAGTGCACAATTCCAATGTGACTGGGATATGCTATTGCAGGTGAGAACGGTGTATACGGGCTCTGATGCTTTGCTGAAAATGATAAGGTTCATCCAAAGAAAGGTAAACTCAGACGTCCCAAGTAGATAAAACTTGACTTTTATTTTCCATAATTAAAACAAGGAGATTCACACAAAAAGTAACAGATGTCTTCAAACCAGCTGTATCTGCATCACCAATCTGGTATCCCATGACCATCTCATTAACAGGACTCACTGGATATTCTGTGCCTGCTGAGAAACCTGTGACTGCTTTAGCGTGGCTGTTGCATCCAACCTCCAGATGTTAGCGCCCCCTAGGCTTTCAGTCAAGAGCTTGCATTTTACTTCAAGCTTGTAATATGGAAGTACAAATGAGAGAGCTATTGATTGCTCCCTAGCAGTGTAAGCACACCACAGCAATATCATTTTTATGCTCCACATCTAACCTAAGCAATAATGTTTAGTTGTGTATAGTAAAATAACTTAGTGATACCGCTTTATTATGAATTTTCCCCCTTTCATGTAATTTAAAGGGACAGTAAAGTCATAATTAGACATTCTTGATTCAGACAGAGCATACAATTTTAAACAACTTTTCAATTTACTTATTTTATTTAATTTGCTTCCTTTTCTTGTTATCCTTTGCTAAAACAGTGTATCTAGCTAAGCTGAGGAGAAGCAAATAACCTAGGTTCTAGCTGCTGATTGGTGGCTGAGTATATATCCCGATTGTCATTGGCTCACTCATGTGTTCAGTTAGAAACCAGTAGTGCATTGCTGCGCCTTCAACAAATGATACTAACAGAATGAAGCAAAGTTGATAATAGAAGTAAGTTGTTCTACGTAAATCATAAAAGAAAATGTTTGGGTTTCATGTCAATAACACTGACAATTGTACTGCTACATATTCTTTATTAATTGGCTTTATCAGATGACAACTGCAAAACAAAGTACTTTATACAATATACTGTATATCACCATGACTAGCCCTATTGTCTGCTGACCAAAGTCTAGATTTGCTACTCCAAATATGGCAAGAGCTGGGTGCAGTTTGGCTATTAAAAACAATGCAGTGAACCAGATGCTTGTTTTAAAAACTTCTAGACTTAGCAGATATGTAATTCTATAGCCACACAACAGAAATGTCATAATTACAAGTTTGTTTTTTTATCTCTTTCATTATTTTGTACATCACAAAAGAGGGTGATCACAGTACAGTATATTTTATTACAGACAATTAAGCTTTGGAAAATAAAAAAAAATAAAAAAATGTAATGGTTAGGACCTCTAGCTAAATTTCTTTCAGTGTCCTAAAAACCCTATTAGGGAATTTAAATCAATGTGCAAATGATTGGCACCTGAAAATACTAATCAGCTAACAATAGTCTAAATCAGTACTAATAGTTAAATATGTTCTATTATATAAAGACAACACTTTGAATTAAATACCACTATGACAAAGTGTATTACTTTTTCCACTTTCCTTAGCTAATACCTTCATGCAGAGCAAGATATCAGTGCTCATAGCAGTGTCCCATTGCAGAAAATCCCATTAATTTTGAGTGCAGAACATTGTATTATTATTAAGCAGCATAGAGTGTTAGCATAATGCGTTACACACAGGTTCAAAGCAATAAAGCCATGCCCAAACCAGTATATGAATGGGAATCAATGTATTGGGTTGAACAATAAACTGAAACAGTCCACTGCTGTTTTGGAATTACACAACCACACTAGTAATAAATATATATAGCATATGACAATTTATTGTAAAGCAACTTAAAGGCATATGAAACCCAAAAAAAAAAAATATTTTGTGACTCAGAGAGAGCATATTTTTTAAAAAAGTTTCCAGTTTCCTTCTGTTATCAAATTTGCATACAGAGTGAACAATTAAAAAAAAATCTTTACAAATTACTCAAATTAAGAAAAGAACCCCTTTCTCTTGATACCATTCCTATGAGTGTTTGCAGTAATGATTTTAACTAAGTATGTCTATTTGTTTGTTATTAATGCAAATTATTGACGAAAACACAGATATTTGTTTTGCTTTTCACAAAACAAATTTCCGAACAAATGCACTAATTCATTTAAAGGGACACTGAACCCAAATGTTTTCTTTCATGATTCAGATGGAGCATGCAACCTGGGTTGTCCTTGCTGATTGGACAGTACCAATAAACAAGTGCTGTCCAGCGTACTGAACCAACACTTGGCTGGCTCCTTAGCTTAGATGCCTTCTTTTTCAAATAAAGATAGCAAAAGAATGAAGAAAATTTGATAATAGGAGTGAATTAGAAAGTTGCTAAAAATTGCATGCTCTTTCTGAATCATGAAAGAAAAAAATTGGGTTTAGCATCCCTTTAAAGAAAACTAGTAAAAGAACAGTTACATTTGTTGCAATGAAAACTAATGTAAACGTTCCCTGAATATTCAGCATTTGTTTTGTTTTAAACTAAACATATACCGAATAGGGCAGCAGATGAATGTTTTGAAAACTAATTTTTCCGAATATTTGTTCCAAAAGATTCGACCAAGATAATTTTTTTGCTACTGCTGTACAAGTCTATTTTTAACAGTGTTATATATGTACTGCTCAAGATATAAAGTTAATCTATTTAGCACAGGAATAACCATTTAAAAATATAAATAAAGTGCTAAGATACATTTAAAAAAAATCACTTTTAGATGGACAAATAGCTTTTATAAGTTTATATCCCTTTAAAGCAACAATTAACATTAATGGCTAGATTATGGCTAGCAAAAAGGGGTTTATTGGGTCTCTTTGCGTGCGGCAGTAACACGGTATTATGAGTTAAAAGTAAATTATTTTGTTTGAGCGGTATTAAATGTAACGCTTGTCGGGATAGCGCAACCTCATAGCTCTGGTTAACTTTTACTAGAGACTAAAAAGTTGCACAAAATACATCAAAATTACTTTTAAAAGTATAGTTACACTCCTAATTACACTGTCTAATAAAATTATTAATTAAAAAAATTGTAATCAAGTAGATGAAAACATGTGAAATCATATTTATGCAATATTCATATTTAATTGTTATACTATTTATATATATTTCACATTTCAGTGTTCTTCACATAGGGGAATATGTTCTAAGTATTTATAAATAGATACACAACCCGACGCACGTAAAAAGCTGAAGTCTAGCAAGGTTAACGCGCAAACTACCCCTCTACTCATAATCTAGCACAAAATAGCTATTATGAGCATGGAACTGAGATTATTCCCAGCCTCCCTCTAGCCATGGGAGGTGCCATGTTGAAATCTAGCTTTCACTATTTTCCAGTTCACATGTGCAGAAATTCTTCGTCAGATACCTGCAGTGAAGCCTAGGTTCCAAAATGTGTTTAATGTCCATTTAAATTGAATGTACAGAACATTAAAGAACATTAGAACAATGATCAGTGAACACATTTTATATGTGTCTGAAGAATATGCTACATCCTCAGTGATGTAATTACTAAATGGAAACTGCAACAAAATTTGCCTTGAGTCAGAATATTTTTGGACATAAAGCAAATGAGACTCTATGTGTCATGGGTTTAATTCCTTCCGGAGGCTTTTTTTGACTGTAATGAATCAGAGATCATACTAAAATGTCCTTAATCTAAATAAACTTTCAGAGCTTTTGTTGCTGAACTAGCTTATTTTTTTAATTGTTTCATATCTCCATAATTTACTGGATTAATGCAGCCAAATGGTTAAGTTTTCTTTTAGAAAAGGCAATGATATGCATTTCTATCATAGTAAATGTTTTAAATCAAGCATCAAAAACCAGGAAAATTACTGGTTTAAATGTCTGATTAAAGAAAATGTAAAAACTATATTCTGCTCTTACTTCACATTTTTAATATGCAATAATTAAATGAAGTCAATCCTAAGCAGGGATGTGTATATTTACCACTTGTGCCTGCTTCTGAGGGAGGGAAATGCATAAGACTCCAAGTTTTCATCACTATAGCATTGAAACTTAGAATTTCCTATCTAGTTATTGATTGTATTTTCTGATTATCACAACCTCAAAGCTCTGTTATGTTAAAAAAAAAAAAGTCTCACAAAAAAACATCAAAAACACATTTCACACTACAGGTACACTCATAATAACACTGCTAATATATATATATATATAAAAATGATGCAATAAAAAGTTATGGCTCAAAGATATGAGGTCTCAGGTGTTAGAAAAACAAGGCTGTAAACGGCTTTAAAGGGACAGACAACACCAGATTTTTTTGTTGTTTAAAAAGATAGATAATCCCTTTATTACCCATTCCCCAGTTTTGAATAACAAACACAGTTATAATAATACACATTTTACCTCTGTAGTTACCTTGTATCTAAGCCTCTGCAGACTGCCCCCTTATTTCAGTTCATTTGACAGACTGGCATTTTAGCCAATCAGTGCTCACTACTCGGTAAATTCACGTTTGTGAGCTCAATGTTATCTATGTGAAACACATGAAATAATGCCCTCTAGTGGTGAAAAACTGTCAAAATGCTTTCAGATTTGAGGTGGCCTTCAAGGTCTAAGAAATTAGCATATGAACCTCCTAAGTTTAGCTTTCAACTAAGAATACCAAGAGAACAAAGCAAAATTAGTGATTAAAGTAAATTTGAAAGTTATTTAAAGTTACATGCCCTATTTGAATCATGAAAGGTTTTTTGGACTTGACTGTCCCTTTAACAAAGAGATTCATTCATATACATGTCTAAATATGTTCTTTATATGTATGTGTGTATATATATATATATATATATATATATATATATATATATATATAGATGTGTGCACATATATATTTATGTATAGAAATATATTTAATAATACAAAGTACATTATTTTCTATGTGAAGAACATACGAATGTAAATATGTGTTTTGCACATCGCGTTTCTAAATTTAGAGCTTAATGCGGTACTGTTAGCGCACATGAAAACTTAGGATTCTTAAGGTGCGTTATTAAAATATTATATATAAAATATTAATAACAATTTTATTAAACATTCTGTAAAATATATAGATATTTTCTATGGATTATTTAGAATACACCTGAGGCCTCATATGTTTGAGTCCTTATAACTTTTTTATACAATATTTCTAATTCTGCAGGATGGTTTTGAACTTTTTTTGGATATACATTATTTAAAACATTTTTTGATAATCTATATTTTATATATTTCAACTTTTTCATTCACTTTTTTTTTAGCATGGTAATATTACCTTTGGGAATCAGGATTTTTTTTTACACTGCAATTTTTAATCAATTTGGGATATTTTCTATTTCAAGTTCTTTTTCACTTTTTATTTTTTTGTACACAATTCAAAATATTTATTTTTCTATGAGACTGTACATATACATATAAATGGATCCATATATATAAATTTGGGTTTAAATCTTTATATTTGTTGCTGTATATAATTAAGTAAAAAATTATTGAATAAACATCTGTTATACTTAAAGGGACATTCCAGCCAAAATTGGAATATACATGGCTACATTTCAGTTTTGAATAGAAGCATTTTTTGTAATATACATATATTAGCCAAAATGCTTCTAATAAAAGCTATAGCTGTTTTAAAAGTGTATTTAAGTATGCATGGTGCACCAGCATTTTAAACACAGCACTTGCTCAGACAGCCTAATTTTCTGGTACCATCTGGTAATGACTCCGTTTGTTATTTGCTAATATGATACAAGCCCCACTGTCACTTTGAGCAGCTACAGTATTTCAAATGTTATGTGCATTTAAATTTTGACCAGAATGTCCCTTTAACCCTAACTAGGTGCTTCTGTCTATCATTACATAGCATCATCATCATCAAACTGCAGGGTTTGGAGCAATAAAGGCAGTGCCATTTCCAAGAGTTTGGCACTTCCCATTGGCTTACCAGTGTTTTGTGGGCAGGGCCTTGACAGGAAGTATACGACTGAGCATTCCATGAGTGGGTCCATGTGATCTGTGGGCGGGGCCTAGGGAAGCTGGGGGAATTTGTACAAAGAGGTAGTGGGAAAAAAACAAGTGAAAATCACAGTTGGGAAGGAACATAGAGGGGAAGCTACTGAATCAAAGCACACTCACCTCCCTAAACAGCCATACAGCAGATGGAAAAGGTACATTTAGGGTATCTAGCAAAGTTTTATCTTTACAAAAATTAGAAATGGGTTGCAAAAACTGTAAACAAAGAATGCTCAGGAATCTTACGTTTAAATTAAATGAATGTTACCAATCTGCTAAATCACTTGAAAGTGATGCTAGATATCTTTTTAAAAAAAAGTGAGAGAGAGAGAGAGAGAGAGAGAGAGAGAGAGAGAGAGAGAGAGAGAAAATGTTATTTGTTTTTTTTTACGCATTTGGCTGCAATTGGAATATCACTGTAAGTTTTAATCTTTGTTTGTATACACTCATGTGTTGTTAATTGAATGAATGCTTGTTACTAGGATTGCACCGATATCGTTTTTTTAAGACTGAGTTCAAGTACCAATACTTCTTTTCAAATACTCACCGATTCATTTTTTATGTCATGTGACAGTTTCCCAAGCACAACACAGACTAAAGATTTAAAATACTTTATTTATAATTATGAGGAACTGTAACTCAAAAGACATTATAAAATAATAAAACAGTTATATTTGCTTGTTGTCACAAAGTTGTAAAAACTCGAAGACATTTCCCAGAACACGTTTATAAAGAAAAAAACTATTCTAGTGTAAATCACGATCTGCACTCAAGCGTTCACGCTTGCTTTCAACTTGTAATACGATCACTAAACCCAATGCACACAAACACCTGCGATAAACCCTGTTTCATTCTTGTGTAAGTGTTAGAGCACCACTCTAAATCTAAATCTGGCCCTTTATTATTCATTTCATTACAAATCAAGGATGCCAGGTTGTCATGTGACCCATCCATACATCCCTGGCCTATGGTTGTGAAAATTATGTGGGGCAAATATTAGTTAAACTTTCTGGGGATGTAAGAGTTTGGGAAGCAGCAGATTTCCCAGGACCTAGGTCCACGCAAGACACACCGCTGAATCTATATAAGGAGCTTTTTGGTCTGGCAACTTAGCCTTGCAATGTTTTTCTCTTGTATTTCACAAGCTGTTTTTAGTAATTAGATAATTATTTGACCAAATCTTAAACATTGTTAGACATTGTCTTGAAAGAACAATGCAAGGAAATGATTGAAAAAGTCATTCATTACAGAGGGTGCATTATTGAGATTTCTGTTACAGAGTAATAACATTCATTGACAGTTTTTCAAATAGCGTAATCTGTCTTTGTGTCACAAAGAGAGCACCAGGGACTAAAAGTTCAATTTTGTTTGTGTTATCACATGTCTTAACACAATCTATCAGTAGGAATGTAGTCCTAAGAGAGGAGACGTTCATTCAGCATCTGGAAAGCAAACCGGAAGGGTATCATTTATAGAGGTGACTAGCTAGCAGGATTTGTCACTGAAAGCTTTCAGGTCAAATCTGATTAATGGCTTTTACAAAACAGGTTTTGTAGCATTAGAATTGTGTGTATTAGAAAAAAAAATAGCAATTAAAGGGATACTAGACCCAAATTTTTCTTTCATCATTCAGACAGATCATGCAATTTTAATCAACTTTCTAATTTACTCCTACTATCAATTTTTTTGTTTTGTTCTGTTGTTATCTTTATTAAAAAAGCAGGAATTTAAAGCTTAGGAGCCAGCCCATTTTAGGTTCAGCACCCTGGATAGCACTTGCTTATTGGTGGCTACATTTAGCAAACAAATAAGCAAGCGTAACCCAGGTTCTGGACCAAAAATTGGCCAGCTCTTAAGCTTTACTTTCCTGCTTTTTAAATAAAGATAGCAAAAGAATGAAGAAAATTTGATTATAGGAGTGAATTAGAAAGTTGCCCAAAATGGCATGCTCTTTCTGAATCATTAAAGAAAACATTTGGGTTTAGTGTCCCTTTAACATCTTGATGAAGAATATCTCCTCCATTTAAAGAGATATTGGGCTATATTCAAAGATCTTTGTGAGGTTGCCAAAGAACCTTATTGTAAAGGTGAGATCATGTTTCAAATTAATTGAGTATTGCTTCACCTATCTTTAAGTGTATCATTAATGGTCATTCCAGCCATTGACATATATAGCTGCGTTAAAGGGACATGAAATCCTACATTTTATTTTTTTCATGATTCAGATAGAGTGTACATTTAATTAAAAAATGTTTTTCCAATTTACTTCTATTATAAAATGTACTTTGTTCCATTGGTATCCTTTTGTTGAAAAGCAGGTAGGAAGGCTCATGAGCGTGCATGTGTGTGGAGCACTATATGGCAGTAGTTGTTCAAGAATGCTTTTAATAAGGCCAAAAAATATATAATGATTTTACTATGCATAATAAAACATTTTTAGCTAGTTTATGAGTAGACAATTTCCTGTTAGTTTCAAAATAAACAAATTTCACTTTTTCACTTTACCATTTTCATACAAAAAATAAATGTGATATATATATAGTAGCAGGGATGTGCACTCTCACTTTCGGGTCAACTGCCAGGGTGCTAGTGGATATCAATAATTGTACCGAAAAAACTTGCACTTGCTGGAACTTTTCAATAAATCTCTACTGTGATCGTAACGTTTCGGGAATAATATATCCCCTTCCTCAGACCTGGATGAGAGCAAGTGACATTTTATTGGCTATTCAAATCAGCTAAAGAATTTCACTTGCTCTCATACTATTGGCTAATTTAAATAGCCAATAGGATTTGAGTAGGTTTCATCCTATTGGCTGATTTGAATTGGAAGAATCAAATCAGCCAATAGGAATTCAAGGGACGCCATCTTTAACCGTGTACCTTGAATTCACTATTCAGTCTACGGCGGAGATCGTACGAAGTGGATCCTCCACGCTCCATGGCTCCGCAGTCGACGGTCTTCAGTTCCAGGGTCGCCAGTCTTCAGCTCTGCGGTCTTCAGTCTTCAACACCGCTCCGCGCAGGATGTTCCTGGAAGAAGAAGAAGTTGCCCTTGGAAGAAGACTTCACCGCCTGGAACAGGACCTTCTCCGCCGGACTTCAGGAACCGTGAGTACCAACCTGGGGGTTAGATTTAGGATTTTTTAAGGGTTTTTTGGGGAGATTTGTTTTATTTAGATTAGGGATGGGCAGAAAAAGAGCTAAATGCCCTTTTAAGGGCAATGCCCAAACAAATGCCCTTTTCAGGGCAATGGGTAGTTTAGGTTTTTTAGTGTTAGGTTCTATTATTTTGGGGGGTGGGGGGTTTAATGTTAGGTGGGACTTTGTATATTTTTTGTAAAAGAGCTGATTATCTTGGAGCAATGCCCTGCAAAAAGCCCTTTTAAGGGCTACTGGTAGTTTATTATTAGAGTAGGGGGTGTTTTTATTTTGGGGGGTCTTTTTTATTTTAATAGGGACTAGGTTTAATTTTGTTAAATTTGGTAATTTGATTTTTTTTATTTTCTGTAATGTTAGCTTTTTTTTAATTTTTGTAACTTTAGAATGTATTAGTTTAGGTAATTTGGGTTTAGTTAATGGGGAGTTAGTTTACGGGTTGTTAGGTTAGGGGGTGTTAGGTTAGGAGGTGTTAGGTTAGTGTACTGTACTTAGTTATTTAAATAGTTATTTGCGTTGTGGGTTTTTGCGGTTTAAAGGGTTGATAGGGTAAATAGGTTTATTGCGATGTAGGGGTTTTGCAGTTTAGGGGTTAATAGGGTAAATAGGTTTATTGCGATGTAGGGTTTTGCAGTTTAGGGGTTAATAGGGTAAATAGGTTTATTGCGATGTAGGGTTTTGCGGTTTAGGGGTTAATAGGGTAAATAGTTTTATTGCGATGAAGGGGTTTAGGGGTTAATAATACGCTAAATAGGTTTATTACGATGTAGGGATTTTGCGGTTTAGGGGTTAATAGGGAAAATAGGTTTATTGTGATGTAGAGAGTTTGTGGTTTAGGGGTTAATAAGTTAAATAGGTGTAGGGGTTTTGCGGTTTAGGAGTTAATACTTCGTGTAGGACTTTATTTTGTTATATTTTGTTCGGGCGGTGATTTTTTAATACTTGATGCGGGCGGTTAGTTTTTTTAAAAAAAATACTTTAATGTGGGCGATTAGGTATTGCTTTTGTAATGCTCCGTTTGTCCTCGCACTGCCATTATTCCATTGAGAATGCGTGCGCCCGACGGCGACGGACATTGCAAACGCAATTATAGTATAGATATATACTGTATATTATAATTATACTGTTTATATTTTCTCATGTGTAATTAGTGCTCATTATGGATCAACATTTATAAATTTATTACATTTAATGCACCTTTTATTTTGCTGCTTTATATAATACTCACAGTGATCTAGATTACAAGTTTTGTGGTATGGTGCGGTACGGCTATACCGCTGAAAAATTGCCCACTGCGCGTTGAATGGCAGGTCTGCCGTATTACAAGTCACGGCGGTATAGCTATACCACAAGCGTTTTAGCCTGTAAAGCAACTCTCCATTCCGCACTCAAAAAATGACTTCTGAGTGCGGGATTTTCATAGCACCGTATTAAAGGTTGTGCGTTCCGGCTAAAATGCTTGCGTTATGGTCTATACCGCCGTGATCCATTCGGCGATCTGAGACCAGTAGTTATGGATTTTGCAAAACACTTTTTTTTTTTTACAAAATTCATTACTAAACTGTTACAAAGTACACTAACACCCATAAACTACCTATTAACCCCTAAACCGCCATCTCCCTGCATCGCAAATACTATATTAAACTTATTAACCCCTAATCCGCCGCCCACCCACACAGCCAACACTAAATAAAGCTATTAACCCCTAAACCGCCGGCCCCCACATCGCTACTCCTATAATAAACCTATTAACCCTTATATTAAAATAAATAAAAACTTACCTGTGAAATAAAAAAAAATAAGATTAAACTATAAATAAACCTAACATTACTATTTTAATAAAATAAAATAAACTACAAATAAAAAAAAACTAAATTACAAGATTAAAATAACCTAGCACTACGAAAAAAAAATAATCTAACATTACCAAAAAAACAAACACTAAAATTACGAAAAATAAAAAAACACTACGATTACAAAAACATTATAAATGAAATTATCCAAAATAATAAAAATTACACCTAATCTAACAGACCTATAAAAACAAAAAAGCCCCCCCAAAATGAAAACACCCCCTAACCTAACAATAAACTACCAATAGGGCCTTTTGTAGGGCATTGCCCTAAGTTAAACAGCTCTTTTACATTAAAAAATTGCAAAGTCCCCCCTAACAGTAAACTCCCCCGCCCAACCAACCCCCCAAAATAAAAAACCTAAGTCTAAAAAAACCTAAGCTACCCATTGCCCCTAAAGGGGTATTTGTATGGGCATTACCCTTAAAATGGCATTCAGCTCATTTACTGCCCATTAACATAAAAAAGCCCTAATCTAAAAAAAAAAAAAAACGCACCCAAAAACAAAAACCTAACACTTACCCCAGGAAATCTACTCAAATCTTCTCAAATTCCTGAAGTCCGGACATCCATCTTCATCCAGACGGTGAGAATTCTTCATCCAGGCGGCAACATCTTTCTCCATTGTGGGGGCATCTTCTATTTTCATCATGGTCGCGTAGAGCTGTGGCGGGCCGGCGGCGCAGAGCAGAGCTGTCCAGGACCGGCATTCAAATCAACCAATAGGATTTAAGCAGCTCTCAACCTATTGGCTGAAAATTTCAAATCAGCTAATGCAACAGTATTCAAATATAAAAGGGGTACCTTGCATTCAATCGCATGAAGAGGACGTTCCGCGCTGGATGTCGCTACCGTTCCTGGACAGCTCCACACCACCTCAGCATCCGAGTGACACCAGGATGAAGATAGAAAATGTCCCCGCGATGGAGGAAGATGTTGTCGCCTGGATAAAGACTTCTCGCCGCCTGGATGAAGATGGATGTCCGGACTTCAGGAACTATGAGTAGATTTCCTGGGTTAGTGTTAGTTTTTTTTTTTTTTTTTTAGGGTGTTTTTTTTAGATTAGGGCTTTTTTATTTTAATGGGCAGTAAAAAGACCTGAATGCGCTTTTAAGGGCAATGCCCATACAAATGCCCCTTTATTTTTTCGTAGTGTTAGTTTTTTTTTTAAATTGGTAATTTAAAAAAAAAATTGTAGTAGTAGGTTATCTTAATCTTGTAATTTAGGTTTTTATTTGTAGTTTCTTTTATTTTATTAAAATAGGTATGTTAGGTTAATTTATAGCTTAATCTTAGTTTTTATTTAATTTCACAGGTCAGTTTTTATTTATTTTAAGATACTTATATTGTAAATTTAATTTAAAGTTAGGGCAGTGTTAGTTTTAGGGGTTAATAGTTTAATTTAGTGATTTGCGATGTGGGGGGCCAGCGTTTTAAGGGTTAATATGTTTCGTTTAGTATTAGCGATGTGGGGGGCCGGCGGTTTAGGGGTTAATAGGTTTATTTCAGGAGTAGCGATGTGGCGGCCGGTGGTTTAGGGGTTAATAGGCTTATTTAGTGTCAGCGATGTCGGGAGGTGGCGGTTTAGGGGTTAATATGTTTATTTTGGTGTTAGCAATGCGAGGGTGCTGCGGATTAGGGGTTAAAAAGTTTATTTAGTGTTGACAATGTCGGGGGGTGGCGGATTAGGGTTATTTAGACTAGGGGTTTATGTTAGGGTGTGAGATTTATAATAAACTTTCTTTTCCCCATAGAAATCAATGGGGATTGCGTTCCGGCGATTGCCATTCCGCGATCGCAGGTGTTAATTTTTTTCTAACACTTTCTCTCCATTGATGTCTATGGGGGAAAATGTGCATGCCCATGTCAAGTCAGGCCTTGGGTTTTGTGCGGTATTGAGTTTATCGCTCCTTAACGCACAACAAAATAAGGTTTTAATGGTAGCGCTACGGAGAGTGCGATACCGCTCATTTTTTTTTGCATTATTTATGCACCCGGTTTAGCGCACAACTAAATTTTGTTGAAACTTTGCTGTAGTTAATAGACTTGTGCAGCAACAAAAAACATTTTTTGGATGAATCTTTTGGAACAGATATTTTGAAAAATGTGTTTTTCAGGGGACTATTCGGGAACATTTACATTAGTATTTGTTAAACAAATAAATGGCTCTGTGGAGAAGGCTTGAGATTAGCACGGCTCTTCAGTGCGCTAGAGGTAAGTATTTTACCCTTATAAGCTACTTTAAAGGAAACTAAGGAATACTGACAAATTTCATTATTTTATTTATTTTCTTTAAATTAATTAGTCCATTTGTTCAGATTTTAGTTTTGTAAAACAAATCCACAAGTCTAGTTAATTCCCCCAATGTTTTTCTCCCCTCTTTAATCTCTCCTTCGTTCTCGTTCATTCTTCCATCTACCATCACTTTTTTCTCCTTCCGCCATTAATACAGATGTGTAAAATGATTCCTCTCTCTACATCTTTTTCTTTAGGCTACATTCATAAATGCTTGTCAGGTTGTTGTTAAAGGGACATGAAACCCCAAATGATTATTTTGTTGATCAGGCACAGCATACAATTTTAAAAAATCTTCCAAATTACTTCTTCTTTAAAGTTGCTTTGTTCTCATGGTATTCTTAATTGAACAGCATACTTAGGTAGGTAGCATGCACGTGTCTTGAGTACTACATGCAGGAAACACTGCTGCTGTATAGTGTCCTTGCAGATGTATAACATAATCTTGAAAAGTTTGCTTTTCTTCTCCTTTTAAATTGAAATTATGTTCAAAATGCCTTCATTATCACTTCACCTATTTTTTCCATCATTTTTCTAGTGGGCATTTCAGCCACACCCATTGCTAACAGGTGCATAAAATCCAGCACAAGGCCATAAAATATACAGTAGACAAACATTCGGCTAGATTACGAGTTTTGCATTAGAGGCTATGCGGTGCTAACAAGCAGTTTTGTCTCACCGCTCACCTACAGCGCTGGTATTACAGGTTTTTACAAACCCGGCGTTAAAAGGCAAGAAGTGAGCGTTGATCAAAATTGTGCTCCTTACCGCACTCCAATACCAGCGCTGCTTAAGTCAGCGGTGAGCTGGTCTTATGTGCTCGTGCACGATTTCCCCATAGGAATCAACGGGGATTGCCAGCTGAGAAAAAGTCTAACACCTGCAAAAATGCAGCGAAAAACTCAGTAACGCAGCCCCATTGATTTCTATGGGGAAAGAAAATTTATGTTTACACCTAACAAACACCCTAACATGAACCCCGAGTCTAAACACCCCTAATCTTACACTTATTAACCCCTAATCTGCCGTCCCCGACATCGCCGACACCTACATTACACTTATTAACCCCTAATCTGCCTCTCCGGACACCGCCGCAACCTACATTATATGTATTAACCCCTAATCTGCTGCCCCCAATTTCGTCGCAACTTACCTACATTTATTAACCCCTAATCTGCCGCCCCCAACGTCGCCGCCACTATAATAAACATATTAACCCCTTAACCCGCCGCAATCCTCCTCACAAACATTAGTTAAATATTATTAACCCCTAATCTTCTATCCCTAACATCGCCGCCACCTACCTACATTTATTAACCCCTAATCTGCTGCCCCCAACGTCGCCGCCACTATAATAAACATATTAACCCCTAAACTGCTGCACAACCGCCTCACAAACATTAGTTAAATATTATTAACCCCTAATCTGCTGTCCCTAACATCGCCGCCACCTACATACATTTATTAACCCCTAATCTGCCGCCCCCAACGCCACTATACTAAATGTATTAACCCCTAAACCTAAGTCTTACCCTAACCCTAACACCCCCTAACTTAAATATAATTACAAAAAATCTTAATAAAAATTAATTTTATTACCTAAATAATTCCTTTTTAAAACTAAATACTTACCTGTAAAATAAACCCTAAGATAGCTACAATATAACTAATAGCTACATTGTAGCTATCTTAGGGTTTATTTTTATTTTACAGTCAAGTTTGTATTTATTTTAACTAGGTAGAATAGTTACTAAATAGTTATAAACTATTTAATAACTACCTAGCTAAAATAAATATAAATTTAACTGTAAAATAAAACCTAACCTAAGTTACAATTACACCTAACACTACACTACAATTAAATAAATTAACTAAATTAAAAACAATTAAATAAATTAAATAAAATTAGCTAAAGTACAAAAAACCCCACTAAATTACAGAAAATTACAAATTACAAGATATTTAAACTAATTACACCTAATCTAATAGCCCTATCAAATTAAAAAAAGACCCCCCAAAATAAAAAAAAACCCTAGCCTAACTAAACTATCAATAGCCCTTAAGAGGGCCTTTTGCGGGGCATTGCCACAAAGAAATCAGCTCTTTTACCGGTAAAAAAAATACAAACAACCCCCCCAACAGTAAAGCCCACCACCCACACAACCAACCCCCCAAATAAAATACTAACTAAAAAAACCTAAGCTCCCCATTGCCCTGAAAAGGGCATTTGGATGGGCATTGCCCTTTAAACGGCAGTTAGCTCTTTTGCGGCCCAAACCCTAATCTAAAAAATAAAACCCACCCAATACACTCTTAAAAAAACCTAACACTAACCCCCTGAAGATCGAATTACTGTTCTGAAGACCGGACATCCATCCTCAAGGAAACGGCAGAAGTCTTCATCCAACCGGGCCGAAGTCCTCAACGAAGCCGGAGAAGTCTTGATCCAACCTGGGCAAAGTGGTCATCCAGACGGCATCTTCTATCTTCATCCATCCAACGCGGAGCGGGTCCATCTTCAAGACATCCAACACGGAGCATCCTCTTTAAACAAAGTCTTCTTACTGAATGAAGGTTCCTTTAAGTGACGTCATCCAAGATGGCGTCCCTTAGATTCTGATTGGCTGATAGAATTCTATCAGCCAATCGGAATTAAGGTAGAAAAAATCCTATTGGCTGATGCAATCAGCCAATAGGATTGAAGTTCAATGCTTTTGGCTGATCCAATCAACCAATAGGATTGAGCTTGCATTCTATTGGCTGGTCCAATCTGGGTATGACGGATGAGAGTAGAATTCTACCTACCAGAATGTATAGGGCCTACTGTAAAGTTTAGTGGAGGAGGGATAATGGTCTGGGTCTATTTTTTAGGTTTTGGGCTAGGCCCCTTAGTTCCAGTGAAGGTTCATATCAATGCTAGAGGATGCAAAGACATTTTAGATAATTAGATGTTTTCAACTTTGTGGCAACAGTTTGGAAAATTTCCTTTTCTGATCCCTGTTCACACAGTGTGGGCCATAAAGACATGCATTGTGATCAGAGTGATCTGCATAGAACCCTGATTTCAACTCCACTGAACACCTTTGGGATGAATTGGAATGCTGATTGGGAGTCAGACCTTTTCATCTAACATCTGTACCTGACCACAAAAATGCTTTTCTGTCTGAATGGGCTCAGAGACACTAAAAAATCTTGTGAAATGCTTTCCCAGAAGAGTGGTGGCTGTTCTAGTCCCAAAGGGGGAACCAAGTACATGGTAATACCCATGGTTTTAGAATGTGATGTACAACAAGCTCATATAGTTGGGATGGTCAAGTATCAAGTGTGATAATGTAACTCGCAAATCAAACATGAACTTCTATCAACTCAGAAAAATGCATTTGTTAACCAGGTTTAGTAAAATGTTTGTTATTTTACAATAGTTGCATGTCTGCTTTATTATTTATCTCACTGGATAGAACAAAAGGTGGCTGGAGAGGTTGGGCACAGGTATTTCAGGACATTCTGGAGGCATGGTCAGATTTTCTCACCTAAACCTCCTTAAAGCATGTGAGATTAAGACTTTGTTGTCCCTGTAAAGTAACTTGTCTCATTGTCATATCTGGCTATTTCAAAATTCATGAATGGTCTGTTTTTTATTCTTCTTTAACTGTTTTCAAGCGTTCTTTAGTGCATATATTAGAGTGGACTGTTTTATATAGGGATTTTTATTTACTTGTTTATTTAATGTTTTTAAGGCCTTTTTGTGACAGCAGTTTCCTTGACACAACATTGGAACTCATTGTTTGCAGCAAGACGTTAATGGTACAAGATATATGCAACACTATTGATTATACTAAAGCTTACCTCACTTATCACAGCTGCCATTAAAGGGACATGATACACAAATTTTGAAGCACTTGAAAGTGATGCAGCATATCTGTTAAACGCTGAGTAGAAAATATCCCCTGAACATCTGTATATAAAAAAGGAAGATATTTTACCTTAAAATTTCCTCAGTAGCTACATCCCATGGTAAATGAATTTTTAGTAGCCAGTCAGGATGCTAGTCCCAGGACTTGCAAGGGAGTGTGCATCTGGCATGTACGGGCACAGTCATGATATTTCCCTATTCAGTTCAAGGAAGTTTACTATGAAATCTCTCAAGATTTCAGTAAAATCTCATTAGATCACAGTAAAGCAAATGCATGACCTCAGCACTGATGAAACTGATTGGCTATTGTTTTTTTTTTCAACCTGCAATTGGATTGTAGCTGAAGGATAACTGTTTACTGATCACTTACTATTGTGAGATGAAGAAATTGTAAAGTAAAATATTTTTCATATGGAGATGTTCATGTGATATTTTCTTGTCAGCTTTTTATAAGTATGCTAAATTATTTTCAAGTAATTTAGCATATGAGTATTGTGTCACTTTACGAGAACTTTTAAATCTTCTTGAATTCCACAATTCTCAAATTTAATTTATACTCTCTCTGTATATTCTGATATAAATCTTTATTTTTATATTCTCTTTTTTCACTTTTATCACTTCCATTAAATTAATTATTTGCTGTTTAAAATAAAAACAGCAACTGGACAGGTTAAAAGGAATATTTTGTGTGAAAAAAGCTTCAGTCAAATGTGTTAACCTTTTTTTTAAAATTAACAGCAAATACATTGTTGGGCATAGTTCATCTGTAGGGATATATTGATATATAGAAAGCAAAAATGTGACATAAACAAAATATAAATACTGTATGTGATATAGTATTATAATTAGAACATACACTGTCCCTAGGTTTCTTTCCTTGGTTCCTTCCTTGAATTAAGACAGCACTTCAAAAGAGAAAAAGTTGGAACATTACTTTGTGCTACTGTGAAGGGACAATTGGGTTCTGAGTTGGGTATTGTTATATCCTTGTATATTATATAGCACATAATATTAGTTATTCATATTTTGTTTATTTCACATTTTTGCTATATATATATATATAGAGAGAGAGAGACAGAGAGAGAGAGACAGAGAGAGAGAGAGAGACAGAGAGAGAGAGACAGAGAGAGAGAGACAGAGAGAGAGAGACAGAGAGAGAGAGAGAGAGAGAGAGAGAGAAAAATAGATAGATAGAGAGAGAGAGAGAGAGAGAGACGGAGAGAGATATTTCTTGTGATTATTTCATTTGTTACACTTAATAATAACAGGTTAGAAAGGACAACACTCACATTATTATTGGTGAACAGAGAAACACCTCAGGAAGCATAAAACAAACAAAATACAAAAGAAATGCTGGTCAAACTACCATGTTTAAAAAAAATGACAAAAGCCACAATCTATCCTTTTGCAGTACGATAAATATTATTCACACTGAAACAAATTCAGGACCTTACATACAGTTAAAATGTCAAAAAACAATTAAAAAAAAGAAACATAAACAGTTTAAGTTTTAACCACATGAAGTTGATTCACTGTGGTCAAGATTACAAGTGGAGTGCTAAAGATAGAGCAGATCGTGATAAGCAATATCGCTGGATCACGCTAAAATTAGCACGCAATTTGATATTACAAGTCCATAGTAAATCACATTTACCAGAGAATGACTAGTGCGGCCAACATTACTCTACCTTGAAACATGCAGTATCATTTGTATTCATTTTTAATATGTTGTAATGTGTTTTCTATAGAAATACTTTACATTCCTATGTTCTTCACGTAGAAGAAAATATTATTTTTATTTTTAAATATAAATATATAATAAAGTAATTTTACTTTGAAACGCGTAAGAATTGATATACAGTGCTCCATACTTCTCTTTGGACTGGATCATTTTTATTCGGCTGAATTGTGTCATCACAGTTGGGCCGTTTTATCAATCATATGTGATTGTATTCTGCGGTATTGATACCTCACATGAATTGAGGGTATTCCATGTGAGTGAATTGGCTTTTGTGTATACTTTCTTTTTATGTGCAATTAAAACAGTAAACACTATGACGGTATATGTCTCTTCTTTTTGATCTTATGAGGACACATTTTCTCTACACCACCATGAGCTGTGATACATACTGCTAGCAAGCATCGGCAGTCTTGGATAGTGCGATCTGCAGGGATAGGCAAGGTGTCCGTACACAGACACTGGTGTCCGTGACTAGCCCTTGCAGTGTCCACCACAACCTTAGTATATATTTTCTTTCTGATTAAATAATAGGAATAAAAAAAATATGTAGTGTGAATAAAGTTAGTGGCTTGTCAAGAGACTGCTAGCGATTTTGGGGGATAAGTTATTAAATAAATAAAGCCTATGTGAAATACTGGATGTGTATCTGCATCTGTATAATAACACCCAGCTCTATACAAAGACACAGTAGTGACACTGGCACATGCGTATAGCCAGACAAGGGCTGGTTATAGGGTCAGTGGTATCTGCATCAGTATAATAACACCCAGCACTGTATAATGACACAGTAGTGACACTGGCACATGGTTATAGGATCAGTGGTATCTGCATCAGTATAATAACACCCAGCGCTATATAATGACACAGTAGTGACACTGGCACATGCGTATAGCCAGACAAGGGCTGGTTATAGGATCAGTGGTATCTGCATCAGTATAATAACACCCAGCGCTATATAATGACACAGTAGTGACACTGGCACATGGGTATAGCCAGAGGAGGGCTGGTTATAGGATCAGTGGTATCTGCATCAGTATAATAACACCCAGCGCTATATAATGACACAGTAGTGACACTGGCTCATGGGTATAGCCAGAGGAGGGCTGGTTATAGAATCAGTGGTATCTGCATCAGTATAATAACACCCAGCACTATATAATGACACAGTAGTGACACTGGCACATGTATAGCCAGAGGAGGGCTGGTTATAGAATCAGTGGTATCTGCATCAGTATAATAATACCTAGCACTATATAATGACACAGTAGTGACACTGGCACATGGGTATAGACAGAGGAGGGCTGGTTATAGAATCAGCGGTATCTGCATCAGTATAATAACATCCAGCACTATATAATGACACAATAGTGACACTGGCACATGGGTATAGCCAGAGGAGGGCTGGTTATAGGATCAGTGGTATCTGCATCAGTATAATAACACCAAGCACTATATAATGACACAGTAGTGACACTGGCACATGTATAGACAGAGGAGGGCTGGTTACAGGATCAGTGGTATCTGCATCAGTATAATAACACCAAGCACTATATAATGACACAGTAGTGACACTGGCACATGTATAGTCAGAGGAGGGCTGGTTATAGAATCAGTGGTATCTACATCAGTATAATAACACAAAGCACTATAAAATGTTTTTAATTTCAAATGTACCTTGGTGTCCTTCACTAAGGTCTGTACTTTGGAAAAATGTCCGCCACAGCTTTTGTCTGTGCCTATCCCTGGCGATCTGTGGATGTGGAAAAGAATTACCTCTACTTTACACGCTGTTCACTTACCTCATATGATTGAGGGCACCTCTTGTTCCAATTTTTTGCTGGTTATACATAGTATACTCATTTGTATTGTTAAATTGCTTTGTTACTGTGTTTTGTTTTATTGAGCACTCTATTCATCAGCATTGCTATTTATTGTGTTCATTTATTACCTACCTCAGTGTGTCCGAATCTCTAGATCACAGTCTAGCACAGAAATTGATGTCATAACCTTGTTTGAATATATATATATATATATATATATGTATATATATGTATATAATGTATATATATGTATATATATGTATATAATGTATATATATGTATATATATGTATATAATGTATATATATGTATATATATGTATATAATGTATATATATGTATATATATGTATATATATATATGTTTATATATGTTTATATAGATATATTGATATACATATATGTTTTACAAAATACACTCAGATATACAGTATATCTACATAGGAATGTACAGTGTTCCTAACGCATCTTCCGCTTTAGTGCAGTTGATCTAGCGTGCCCAATAGAAGTCTTTGGGAGAGGGATTTAGCAGTCATAATACCCAAAGTCCTGAAGTTAGCTTACCTGAATTTTTCGCTCTTTTTACTTTCAACTTGTAATACACACACTAATGCGACTACGCTAATTTTTTACTTTAAGCACAGTTACTGTTCATGTGGAAAAAATAATTGTATGCCATTTGTAATCTGGCCCTATATCTGCTAGGGCTTGAGAAATCTTAGTCAATGAGACATGTATGATAATACCAAAACTGGATACATGTGTATTACTGGAAAGTCATTTGAATTCTTAGTGAATCTTGTGATTTATAATATTGCACGAGTAATCAATGCGCTTGAAGGAATTGTAGAGGGAAGAAATACAAGCTAAATCACATGAATATAGTAGCACACTTAAAGGTACAGTAAATACCTTGAGATTATTATATAAAATGTTTATGTGTAATGAAACTTTGCAATATAATTTCATTATTTATTTTGCCCGTTTTCATATAATTTAGCTCTGATAACTATGGATGTTGTAATTCTCAGAACTTGAAATGCATCCTGATGACTTATCAATGCTAACTCTGCTACATATGCATCCCTAATTGACTTTATCAGATAACAACTGCAAAACAATGTATTTTAAACTAACTTTACAACTGTGACTGACTAGTCTTGTTGTCTGTGGATTAAAGCCCAAAGTGTCTCCTCCAAAGCAAGGCAAATGGTGGGTGGAGTTTGGCTATTTAAAAATAATTGCAATAAAAAGGATGTTTTTTTTTTTTAAAACTATTAAGACTTGCCTGAAATGTTTTTCTATAGCAACACAACAAAAGTGTTTTGTAATTACAAGGTGTTTACTGTCGCTTTAAATAACAAATTGGTTTTCCCTTGGCCCCTGGGCATGTGCATGGTCAACAATAGATACCATCTAAATCTCGTTACTAAAATCTCTACAATCACATCTTGCCAAATATAATAAAACTAAACAGTTACCTAGGGCACTTAACTTCAAGGACAGTTGTCTGATAGAAGAAGTGATCAATAATACAGTGTATTGCAGATATGACCATTCAAAGTCCAATGAATTTGTATTGCCTTTTGCCAGGAGGAAAAAAAAACCAACAAAACACACACACACATATATATATATGTAGTATGATATAGTATGTGACTAAAGTCCCTGGTACTAGTGGCATTTTATATAAAAAATAAAGTACTATTGTTAATAGTATATACCATTTGCTAAATTAATTCAGTAAACTGACATATAGGGGCCCTGGCACTGACTGAGGTCTCAGGTGGGATTATAGAAGGACAGAAACAAAAGGAAGTGATACTTTTAAAGACAGACATCAATCACATTGTTACAACTAACAAATGTGTTCTAAGCAGAAACAAAAGTATATTATGTTACCTGTTTATACAGTTTTAACCAATCAGAAGTCTACTTGGCTGATTTACTAAAAATTTATTTTTTAATGCCTCATCAAATAAGTTGATTTTCCTAAGGGTTTCAATTAATACTTTAGATTACTTTGGCAGACACATTAACCTTTTTTTACTTAGATTGGCTGCAAGGGTCTAAAGATTAAAGGGACAGTAAATATTTGGAAATTGTAATATGAAATGCTAAATTAGTCTTAGTGAAATAACTTTGCAACATACTGTGTACTTTCCTTATTTATCTTGTCTGAAAATTAAAGATTTTCCACGTCCTAAAAACTGAAAGAAGCTTGTGATTCATGGAGTGTGTGTAATCTTTTGGTGCTTTTCAGATAATTAGAGCTTCGGAAGATGGTCTTACCCTGAGAAAGGTTAAATACCCATGAATTCTTAGCAAACACTTGGTTTAAGGGAAGGGTGGCCTTATGCTATCAGCGGTAGAATCCTTGGCAGGGGGTGGGTGTTTACTGTTAGAGAAAGATGGCTTTGTGCTAAGTGTATTTCTTAAAGGTGGGTCTTTAGATTCTATATGAATGATAATGGAGTGAGGGAAGGAAGACCTTGCACAAGAGGGTTCATGGAAGAGGCCCCTGTAGGTGATGTGGGTCTAGGAGTTATAGAGGGGTGGTCTGTAACATACAGGAGGGCATGATGAAGGTTATGAAGTTTTATGATGATCTTTGCATTTGGAGCATAAAGAGGAGCCTTGGATGATAAGGGCTTGCATAAAGGGGGTATCCTAGCTGGGATCATTATTTTGGTGTGAGTGATATATTGGGACAATATGCACAGGGCAATGATCACTTGAAGGGTCATCTTTTGTGTAGTATAAGTTAGTATAAACATCACTCAAAGGATTCCAAACTTGATTACTGGATTCGGTTGGGCAAAAAGGGGTAAATCACAATTTGGCTTATATTGTGCTGGTGTGTTCAGTGGTATAGGGTTAAGGAGATTAGGCTTGAAGTTTGTTTGAAAGGGCAAGGATATAGTATATCTGCAGTTTTGAGGTAATTATCAGGGGAAGATTTAATTGTTTGCTGATGATACAAAAATGTGTAACCAAATGAACAGTGATATTAAAAAACTGGAGGACTGGACAAATAAATGGGATCTGAAATGTAAAATTACCAAGAGAAAAAATATGCACATAGGATCCAAAAACCCAAAGGCCAATTATAGTCTCAATGGTACATTGCTGACTGTAACTAAAGAGGAATGGGACTTGGAAATTATTATTTAAAATGTGGTACACAATGCAGCAGCACAGTACTTGGTTACATTTGGAGAGGTAATATTAGCAGAAATAGCAAAGTTCTTAAGCAACTTTAAAGATCATTAGTTAGGCCTCACTGGAATACTGTGTACAGTTCTGGAGACCATGGCCTCTATTTATCAAGCTGTCAACCGCAAATACGCTGGAATTCCGCAGCGTATTTGTGGCGAGCCTGATTCGCCTTAGTTATCAAACCCTACAAACCGGCAAAAGTAGAATTAAGTGACGTAACATACGATCCGCCTGACTCAGTCTGACACAGATCGATGCTTACGTCACTACAGATGTTCCGAATGCAAGTTTTGCACAATCTGACTACTTTTGGAAGTTATCAAATTCCTACCAGGTACGCTCGCCACTATTCTGGCCCAGCGTACCTGGTTTTCAATCCGCCGCCCTGGAGGCGGTGGATGCCATAGGAATCAATGGGAGTTGGAAAGCAGTGAAAGCTTATGTTCGCTGCTGCCCGATATCCCATTGATTCCTATGGTAAATGTCTACACCTAACACCCTAACATGTACCCCGAGTCTAAACACCCCTAATCTGCCGCCCCCTACACCGCCGCTACTAAATAAAGTGTTTAACCCCTAAACCGCCGCTCCCGGAGTCCGCCGTCACCTACATTATACTTATTAACCCCTAATCTGCCCCCCCTATACCGCTGCAACTCTAATAAATGTATTAACCCCTAAACCGCCGCTCCCGGAGACCACCGCAACTCTAATAAAGTGTTTAACCCCTAATCTGCCGCCCCCTACACAGCCGCCATCTACATTATATTTATTAACCCCTAATCTGCCCCCCTACACCGCCACCACCTACCTACATTTATTAACCCCTAATCTGCCGCCCCCAATGTCGCCAATACTATATTAAATTTATTAACCCCTAAACCTAAGTCTAACCCTAAAACCCACTAACGTAAATATAATTTAAATATATCTAAATAAAATTACTATCATTAACTAAATTAGTTACATTGTAGCTATCTTAGGGTTTATTTTTATTTTACAGGCAAGTTTGTATTTATTTTAACTAGGTACAATAGTTATTAAATAGTTATTAACTATTTAATAACTTCCTAGTTAAAATAAATACAAATATACCTGTAAAATAAAACCTAACCTAAGTTACAATTACACCTAACACTACACTATAATTAAATAAATTACCTAAACTAAATACAATTAAATACAATTAAAAACAATTATCTAAAGTACAAAAAACAAACACTAAATTACAGAAAATAATAAAATAATTACAATTTTTTAAAACTAATTACACCTAATCTAATCCCCCTAATAAAATAAAAAAGCCCCCCAAAATAATAAAAGCCCTACCCTATACTAAATTACAAATAGCCCTTAAAAGTGCCTTTTGCCGGGCATTGCCCCAAAGTAATCAGCTCTTTTACCTGTAAAAAAAATTACAATACTCCCCCCAACATTAAAACCCACCACCCACACACCCAACCCTACTCTAAAACCCACCCAATACCGCCTTAAAAAAACCTAACCCCTTGAAGATCACCTTACCTTGAGACGTCTTCACCCAGCTGGTCCGAAGTCCTCCATGAAGCCGGACAAAGTGATCCTCCAGACGGGCAGAAGTCTTCATCGAAGCCGGCCAGAAGAGGTCCTCCAGAAGGGCAGAAGTCTTCATCCAGGCGGCATCTTCTATCTTCATCCATCCGGCGCGGAGCGGCTCCATCTTCAAGACATCCGACGCGGAGCATTCTCTTCATCCGGAGTCTTCTTGAACAATGATGGGCCCTTTAAGTGACGTCATGCAATCAGCCAATAGGACAATAGGATTGACGTTGCATTCTATTGGCTGTTCCAATCAGCCAATAGAATGCAGGCTCAATACTATTGGCTGATTGGATCAGCCAATAGGATTGAACTTCAATCCTATTGGCTGATTGCATCAGCCAATAGGATTTTTCCTACCTTAATTCCGATTGGCTGATAGAATTCTATCAGCCAATCGGAATTCAAGGTACGCCATCTTGGATGACGTCACTTAAAGGGCCCGTCATTGGACAAGAAGACTCCGGATGAAGTGGATGCTCCGCGTCGGATGTCTTGAAGATGGAGCCACTCCGCGCCGGATGAATGAAGATAGAAGATGCCGCCTGGATGAAGACTTCTGCCCATCTGGAGGAATACTTCACCCGGCTTCATGGAGGACTTCGGTCCGGCTGGGTGAAGACGTCTCAAGGTAGGGTGATCTTCAAGGGGTTAGTGTTTTTAAGGGGGGATTGGGTGGGTTTTAGAGTAGGGTTGGTTGTGAGGGTGGTGGGTTTTAATGTTGGGGGGTATTGTACTTTTTTTTACAGGTAAAAGAGGATTACTTTGGGGCAATGCCCCAAAAAAGGCCCTTTTAAGGGCTATTCGTAATTTAGTATAAGGTAGGGCTTTTTATTATTTTGGGGGACTTTTTTATTTTATTAGGGGGATTAGATTAGGTGTAATTAGTTTTAATAACTTGTAATTATTTTATTATTTTCTGTAATTTAGTGTTTGTTTGTTTTTGTACTTTAGATAATTGTTTTTAATTGTATTTAATTGTATTTAGTTTAGGGAATTAATTTAATTATAGTGTAGTGTTAGGTGTAATTGTAACTTAGGTTCGGTTTTAATTTACAGGTATATTTGTATTTATTTTAACTAGGACGTTTTTAAATAGTTAATAACTTTTTAAAGGGACACTCAATCAAAATTAAACTTTCATTATTCAGATAGAGCATGCTATTTTAAACAACTTTCCAATTTACTTCAATTAACAAAATGTGCACAGTCATTTTATATTTAAACTTTTCGAGTCACCAGCTCCTACTGAGCATGTGCAAGAATAAAAGTGTATGCATTTGTGAATGGCTGATGGCTGTCACATGGTACGTGTATGCATTTGTGATTGGCTGATGGCTGTCACATGGTACAGGGGGAGTGGAAAAAGACATAACTTTTAAAATTGTCAGAAAAAAAAATCTACTACTCATTTGAAGTTCAGACTAAGTGCTATTGCATTGTCTTGTTATCTTGCATTTGTTGATTATGCAAATCTACTGTGTTGACTGGTCCTTTAATAACTATTGTACCTAGTTAAAATAAATACAAAGTTGCCTGTAAAATATAAATAAATCCTAAAATAGATTCAATGTAATTATTAGTTATATTGTAGCTATCTTAGGGTTTATTTTATAGGTAAGTATTTAGTTTTAAATAGGAATAATTTATTTAGATTTAGTTCAATCATATTTAAGTTATTGGGTGTTATGGTTAGTGTTAGACTTAGGTTTAGGGGTTAATACATTTAATATAGTGGCAGCGGTGTAGGGGGGGCAGATTAGGGGTTAATAAATATAATGTAGGTGGCGGCGGTGTAGGGGGAGGCAGATTAGGGTTAATAAATATAATGTAGGTGGCGGTGGGCTCCAGGAGCGGCGGTTTAGGGGTTAAACACTTTATTTAGTTGCAGGGGGCTCCAGGAGCAGCAGGATAGGGGTTAATAACTTTATGTAGGTAGCAGCGGTATAGGGGCGGAAGACTAGGGGTTAATATGTATAATGTAGGTGGCGGTGGCCTCCGGGAGCAGTGGTTTAGGGGTTAATACATTTATTAGAGTTGCGGTGGGCTCCGGGAGCGGCGGTTTAGGGGTTAATAACTTTATTTAGATGCGGCGGGGTCTGGGAGCGGCGGTTTAGGGGGTAAGTATAGTATAGTGTGGGTGTTTAGTGACAGGGTACCAAGAAAGCTGTAAAAAAGCCGAAGAGCAGCGAGATCGATGACTGTTAGTCAACAACAGTCCGCTGCTCATCTCCCCGTACTTGGTGCGTGGCTTTTTGACAGCTTTTTTGATAATTTTGGAGAACGTATTCAGGTTTGCGGCAGCGATGTTAGGCGATCTTAGGCGAGCGTATTGGTGCCGCTGAATGCAAGAAAGTTGACGGCTTGATAAGTAGGGGCCCATGAGGCCTTTTTATCAAATGTCTGTCAGACCTGATCCGACAGTGCAGATCAGATCCAACAGACATCGCTGAATGCGGAGAGCAATACGCTCTCTGTATTAAGCATTGCACCAGCAGCTCTTGTGAGCTGCTGGTGCAACGCTGCCCCTGCAGACTCGCGGCCAATCGGCTGCCAGCAGGGGGTTGTCAATCAACCCGATCGTACTCGAGTGGGTTAAATCATGGCGATTTCTGTCCGCCTCATCAGAGCAGGTGGGCAGGTTATGGAGCAGCGGTCTTTAGGCCGCTGCTCCATAACTTGCGTTTCTGGTGAGTCTGAAGACTCGCCAGAAACACGGGCCCTGAAGCTCCATTTGGAGCTTGATAAATGGGCCTCTATATCTTCAGAAAGATATGAATAGACTAGAAACTGTCCAAAGGAGGGCTAATAAAATGGTACACGGTCTAAAATATAAAACGTACAAAGAAAGACTCTATGATCTAAATATGTATAGTTTTTAGAGGAGAGAAGGTGACCTGATAGAAACCTTTAAATATATGAAGGGACTTAATAAAGTAGAAGCTAAAAGCTAATACCAAAACAATGTGTTACAATCTT